>NC_034202.2:27090467-27390467 GCF_002021735.2 Oncorhynchus kisutch
ACCATGTAGATAGGCCTAAGACCCCTAGATATAACGAGTCAGGTTACAGACCATGTAGATAGGACCCCTAGATATAACGAGTCAGGTTACAGACCACATTGCTAGGCCTAAGACATAACGAGTCAGGATACAGACCATGTAGCTAGGCCTAAGACCCCTAGACATAACAAGTCAGGTTACAGACCATGTAGATAGGCCAAAGACCCCTAGACATAACGAGTCAGGATACAGACCATGTAGCTAGGCCTAAGAGCCCCTAGACATAACGAGTCAGGTTACTACAGAACATGTAGCTAGGCCTAAGAGCCCCTAGACATTACGAGTCAGGTTACTACAGACCATGTAGCTAGGCCTAAGAGCCCCTAGACATAACGAGTCAGGTTACTACAGACCATGTAGCTAGGCCTACGAGCCCCTAGACATAACGAGTCAGGTTAATACAGACCATGTAGCTAGGCCTAAGAGCCCCTAGACATAACGAGTCAGGTTACAGACCACATTGCTAGGCCTAAGACATAACGAGTCAGGTTACAGACCATGTAGCTAGGCCTAAGACCCCTAGACATAGCGAGTCAGGTTACAGACCACATTGCTAGGCCTAAGACATAACGAGTCAGGATACAGACCATGTAGCTAGGCCTAAGACCCCTAGACATAACGAGTCAGGATACAGACCATGTAGATAGGCCAAAGACCCCTAGACATAACGAGTCAGGATACAGACCATGTAGCTAGGACCCCTAGATACTGTATAACAAGTCATGTTACCGACCATGTAGCTAGGCCAAAGACCCCTAGACATAACGAGTCAGGTTACAGACCATGTAGCTAGGCCAAAGACCCCTAGACATAACGAGTCAGGTTACTACAGACCATGTAGCTAGGCCTAAGAGCCCCTAGACATAACGAGTCAGGTTACTACAGACCATGTAGCTAGGCCTAAGAGCCCCTAGACATAACGAGTCAGGTTACTACAGACCATGTAGCTAGGCCTAAGAGCCCCTAGACATAACGAGTCAGGTTACTACAGACCATGTAGCTAGGCCTAAGAGCCCCTAGACATAACGAGTCAGGTTACTACAGACCATGTAGCTAGGCCTAAGAGCCCCTAGACATAACGAGTCAGGTTACTACAGATAATGTAGCTAGGCCTAAGAGCCCCTAGACATAACGAGTCAGGTTACTACAGACAATGTAGCTAGGCCTAAGAGCCCCTAGACATAACAAGTCAGGTTACTACAGATCATGTAGCTAGGCCTAAGAGCCCCTAGACATAACGAGTCAGGTTACTACGTACCATGTTGCTAGGCCTAAGATCCCCTAGACATAACGAGTCAGGTTACTACAGACCATGTAGCTAGGCCTAAGAGCCCCTAGACATAATGAGTTAGGATACAGACCATGTAGCTAGGACCCCTAGATACTGTATAACAAGTCATGTTACAGACCATGTAGCTAGGCCAAAGACCCCTAGACATAACGAGTCAGGATACAGACCATGTAGCTAGGACCCCTAGATACTGTATAACAAGTCATGTTACAGACCATGTAGCTAGGCCAAAGACCCCTAGACATAACGAGTCAGGTTACACACCATGTAGCTAGGCCAAAGACCCCTAGACATAATGAGTTAGGATACAGACCATGTAGCTAGGCCTAAGATCCCCTAGACATAACGAGTCAGGTTACTACAGACCATGTAGCTAGGCCTAAGAGCCCCTAGACATAACGAGTCAGGTTACTACAGACCATGTAGCTAGGCCTAAGAGCCCCTAGACATAACGAGTCAGGCATACAAGTATCTAAGTATCTGACTGAGCGGTGGTAGGCAGAAGCAGGCGCGTGCATAAACATTGTCGTGGAAATGTCCTCTATTTACCAAATCATGGGAGCAAACCACACACACAAGTCAGAGTTAGTTATAAAAGTCCATCTTTAATTATATAAGCTCTATAGCATTTTGACTTTCAACAGTTCAGTATCTCTAATGAAAAGTTGAGAGTCCCCACACAATGGCAAAATGGGATCCTTTATAGCAAAGATCACACATAGTCAGACAGCATAGACATAATTCATCGTTCAGCTTTGTCTCCTTTCCCAAACCCCAGAACCATAAACCAATCCTCCAAATCAACAGGCATATATCAAATTGTCATTTAGATACAACCCACTCTAAATACAAACTCCTGGACAAACTCACGGAGAGGAGAATGAGGCTATAGGTTAAGATAGAAACAACATTAGAGGGAGCATAGAATGATTCCAGACACTGCCACCCTCCTTTCCCCACTAGAAAAAAGTAGGGAGTGAAAGATATGTTTACACATGATGACACTTTGACCTCTCCCCTCTCAGCGGCCCCATGCAACTTAGTCTTGACATAGAACAGATAACTGCAACCTCGCCACAGTATTATACAAAAATACCATTCTGATGAGAAGTAACTTACACACATTTGATGAATATAAAACATCTTACATATGTTACCAACAAATTCTGAATCTTCCACGACAACATTCATTCAAACAGCACTTTCGTTCATTTTGCCAGCAGCTCTTCATTGTGAATCAAACATTGCGCTGTTTGTCTTCAAGCCTATCAACTCCCGAGATGAGGCTAGTGTAACCGAAGTGAAATGGCTAGCTAGTTAGCGCGCGCTAATAGCGTTTCAAACGTCACTCGCTCTTCTAGTAGTTGATCCCCTTGCTCTGCATGGGTAATGCTGCTTCGTTGGTGGCTGTTGTCGTTGTGTTGCTGGTTCAAGCCCAGGGAGGAGCGAGGAGAGGGACGGAAGCTATACTGTTACACTGGCAATACTAAAGTGCCTATAAGATCATCCAATAGTCAAAGGTTAATGAAATTCAAATGTATAGAGGGAAATAGTCCTATAATTCCTATAATAACTACAACCTAAAACTTCTTACCTGGGAATATTGAAGTTAAAAGGAACCACCAGCTTTCATATGTTCTCATGTTCTGAGCAAGGAACTGAAACGTTAGCTTTCTTACATAGCACAATATTGCACTTTTACTTTCTTCTCCAACACTTTGTTTTTGCATTATTTAAACCAAATTGAACATGTTTATTTAACTTAATAGGCTAATACATTTATTAATCTATTAAGCCTCAAGTAAATAATGAAGATGTTCAATTTGGTTTAAATAATGCAAAAACAAAGTGTTGGAGAAGAAAGTAAAAGTGCAATATTGTGCTATGTAAGAAAGCTAACGTTTCAGTTCCTTGCTCAGAACATGAGAACATATGAAAGCTGGTGGTTCCTTTTAACTTCAATATTCCCAGGTAGAAGTTTTAGGTTGTAGTTATTATAGGAATTATAGGACTATTTCCCTCTATACATTTGAATTCATTAACCTTTGACTATTGGATGATCTTATAGGCACTTTAGTATTGCCAGTGTAACAGTATAGCTTCCGTCCCTCTCCTCGCTCCTCCCTGGGCTTGAACCAGCAACACAACGACAACAGCCACCAACGAAGCAGCATTACCCATGCAGAGCAAGGGGATCAACTACTAGAAGAGCGAGTGACGTTTGAAACGCTATTAGCGCGCGCTAACTAGCTAGCCATTTCACTTCGGTTACACTAGCCTCATCTCGGGAGTTGATAGGCTTGAAGACAAACAGCGCAATGTTTGATTCACAATGAAGAGCTGCTGGCAAAATGAACGAAAGTGCTGTTTGAATGAATGTTGTCGTGGAAGATTCAGAATTTGTTGGTAACATATGTAAGATGTTTTATATTCATCAAATGTGTGTAAGTTACTTCTCATCAGAATGGTATTTTTGTATAATACTGTGGCGAGGTTGCAGTTATCTGTTCTATGTCAAGACTAAGTTGCATGGGCCGCTGAGAGGGGAGAGGTCAAAGTGTCATCATGTGTAAACATATCTTTCACTCCCTACTTTTTTCTAGTGGGGAAAGGAGGGTGGCAGTGTCTGGAATCATTCTATGCTCCCTCTAATGTTGTTTCTATCTTAACCTATAGCTCATTCTCCTCTCCGTGAGTTTGTCCAGGAGTTTGTATTTAGAGTGGGTTGTATCTAAATGACAATTTGATATATGCCTGTTGATTTGGAGGATTGGTTTATGGTTCTGGGGTTTGGGAAAGGAGACAAAGCTGAACGATGAATTATGTCTATGCTGTCTGACTATGTGTGATCTTTGCTATAAAGGATCCCATTTTGCCATTGTGTGGGGACTCTCAACTTTTCATTAGAGATACTGAACTGTTGAAAGTCAAAATGCTATAGAGCTTATATAATTAAAAGATGGACTTTTATAACTAACTCTGACTTGTGTGTGTGGTTTGCTCCCATGATTTGGTAAATAGAGGACATTTCCACGACAATGTTTATGCACGCGCCTGCTTCTGCCTACCACCGCTCAGTCAGATACTTAGATACTTGTATGCCTGACTCGTTATGTCTAGGGGCTCTTAGGCCTAGCTACATGGTCTGTAGTAACCTGACTCGTTATGTCTAGGGGCTCTTAGGCCTAGCTACATGGTCTGTAGTAACCTGACTCGTTATGTCTAGGGGATCTTAGGCCTAGCTACATGGTCTGTATCCTAACTCATTATGTCTAGGGGTCTTTGGCCTAGCTACATGGTGTGTAACCTGACTCGTTATGTCTAGGGGTCTTTGGCCTAGCTACATGGTCTGTAACATGACTTGTTATACAGTATCTAGGGGTCCTAGCTACATGGTCTGTATCCTGACTCGTTATGTCTAGGGGTCTTTGGCCTAGCTACATGGTCTGTAACATGACTTGTTATACAGTATCTAGGGGTCCTAGCTACATGGTCTGTATCCTAACTCATTATGTCTAGGGGCTCTTAGGCCTAGCTACATGGTCTGTAGTAACCTGACTCGTTATGTCTAGGGGATCTTAGGCCTAGCAACATGGTACGTAGTAACCTGACTCGTTATGTCTAGGGGCTCTTAGGCCTAGCTACATGATCTGTAGTAACCTGACTTGTTATGTCTAGGGGCTCTTAGGCCTAGCTACATTGTCTGTAGTAACCTGACTCGTTATGTCTAGGGGCTCTTAGGCCTAGCTACATTATCTGTAGTAACCTGACTCGTTATGTCTAGGGGCTCTTAGGCCTAGCTACATGGTCTGTAGTAACCTGACTCGTTATGTCTAGGGGCTCTTAGGCCTAGCTACATGGTCTGTAGTAACCTGACTCGTTATGTCTAGGGGCTCTTAGGCCTAGCTACATGGTCTGTAGTAACCTGACTCGTTATGTCTAGGGGCTCTTAGGCCTAGCTACATGGTCTGTAGTAACCTGACTCGTTATGTCTAGGGGCTCTTAGGCCTAGCTACATGGTCTGTAGTAACCTGACTCGTTATGTCTAGGGGTCTTTGGCCTAGCTACATGGTCTGTAACCTGACTCGTTATGTCTAGGGGTCTTTGGCCTAGCTACATGGTCGGTAACATGACTTGTTATACAGTATCTAGGGGTCCTAGCTACATGGTCTGTATCCTGACTCGTTATGTCTAGGGGTCTTTGGCCTATCTACATGGTCTGTATCCTGACTCGTTATGTCTAGGGGTCTTAGGCCTAGCTACATGGTCTGTATCCTGACTCGTTATGTCTTAGGCCTAGCAATGTGGTCTGTAACCTGACTCGCTATGTCTAGGGGTCTTAGGCCTAGCTACATGGTCTGTAACCTGACTCGTTATGTCTTAGGCCTAGCAATGTGGTCTGTAACCTGACTCGTTATGTCTAGGGGCTCTTAGGCCTAGCTACATGGTCTGTATTAACCTGACTCGTTATGTCTAGGGGCTCGTAGGCCTAGCTACATGGTCTGTAGTAACCTGACTCGTTATGTCTAGGGGCTCTTAGGCCTAGCTACATGGTCTGTAGTAACCTGACTCGTAATGTCTAGGGGCTCTTAGGCCTAGCTACATGTTCTGTAGTAACCTGACTCGTTATGTCTAGGGGCTCTTAGGCCTAGCTACATGGTCTGTATCCTGACTCGTTATGTCTAGGGGTCTTTGGCCTATCTACATGGTCTGTAACCTGACTTGTTATGTCTAGGGGTCTTAGGCCTAGCTACATGGTCTGTATCCTGACTCGTTATGTCTTAGGCCTAGCAATGTGGTCTGTAACCTGACTCGTTATATCTAGGGGTCCTATCTACATGGTCTGTAACCTGACTCGTTATATCTAGGGGTCTTAGGCCTATCTACATGGTCTGTATCCTGACTCGTAATGTCTAGGGGCTCTTAGGCCTAGCTACATGTTCTGTAGTAACCTGACTCGTTATGTCTAGGGGCTCTTAGGCCTAGCTACATGGTCTGTAGTAACCTGACTCGTTATGTCTAGGGGCTCTTAGGCCTAGCTACATTGTCTGTAGTAACCTGACTCGTTATGTCTAGGGGCTCTTAGGCCTAGCTACATGGTCTGTAGTAACCTGACTCGTTATGTCTAGGGGCTCTTAGGCCTAGCTACATGGTCTGTAGTAACCTGACTCGTTATGTCTAGGGGCTCTTAGGCCTAGCTACATGGTCTGTAGTAACCTGACTCGTTATGTCTAGGGGCTCTTAGGCCTAGCTACATGGTCTGTAGTAACCTGACTCGTTATGTCTAGGGGCTCTTAGGCCTAGCTACATGGTCTGTAGTAACCTGACTCGTTATGTCTAGGGGCTCTTAGGCCTAGCTACATGGTCTGTAGTAACCTGACTCGTTATGTCTAGGGGTCTTAGGCCTAGCTACATGGTCTGTAACCTGACTTGTTATGTCTAAGGGTCTTAGGCCTATCTACATGGTCTGTAACCTGACTCGTTATGTCTAGGGGTTTTAGGTCCAGCTACATGGTCTGTAACCTGGTACATTATGTGTTAGGGGTCTTAGGTCCAGCTACTTGGTCTGTAACCTGGTAACTTATGTGTTAGGGGTCTTAGGTCCAGCTACTTGGTCTGTAACCTGGTACATTATGGCTTAGGGGTCTTAGGTCCAGCACGTGGACTGTAACCTTACTCGTTATGTCTTACGCCTAATAAATCTAAATATGTACTTTACTACATTGAGAAGATAAGAAAAGTTGTCTTCTCAAACGTACTTTGTAATAAAGTCCTTGTACTTATTTACTAAGATGCGCAATGAAAATCTATTTGCGATTAGAGCCATTGCTACACTGCTAAATGGCACTTTGTGTGCCCAAAATGTAAATTAAATTGGGGAATTGACTATATACTGTAGATAGGTGACATTATGCGGGTGTTTTCTTCAGGATTACTTATAGCAATGGTATGAATAAATGAAAAATTGGCTAAGATTAGGTTTAAAAACAATCAACATTTACTAAGCTGACATTGCATTTCATACAGTAAAAATGTACCAATTATATGTATGCATATGTAGTCTATTTGACGTGTAGTAAAACGTGTAGTAAACATGTTTACATGTATTTACATTCTTCATTCTAACATCACTTGTAATGAAACTGCACTGATGTAGTGCCAGGGCTCTCCAATCCTGTTCCTGGAGAGCTACCTTCCTGTAGGTTTTAACTCCAACCCTGTTCCTGGAGAGCTAAACTCCTGTAGGTTTTAACTCTAACCCTGTTCCTGGAGATCTACCCTCCTGTAGGTTTTAACTCCAACCCTGTTCATGGAGATCTACCCTCCTGTAGGTTTTAACTCCAACCCTGTTCCTGGAGATCAACCCTCCTGTAGGTTTTAACTCTAACCCTGTTCCTGGAGAGCTACCCTCCTGTAGGTTTTAACTCCAACCCTGTTCCTGGAGATCAACCCTCCTGTAGGTTTTAACTCCAACCCTGTTCCTGGAGATCTACCCTCCTGTAGGTTTTAACTCCAACCCTATTCCTGGAGAGCTACCCTCCTGTAGGTTTTAACTCCAACCCTGTTCCTGGAGATCTACCTCCTGTAGGTTTTAACTCCAACCCTGTTCCTGGAGATCTACCCTCCTGTAGGTTTTAACTCCAACCCTGTTACTGGAGAGATAGCTACCCCCAATCACAGCCGGTTGTGATACAGCCTGGAATCAAACCAGGGTCTGTAGTGACACCTCTAGCACTGAGAAACAGTGCCCTAGACCGCTGTGCCACTCAGGAGTATTTTATCTGGACATTTTGAAGTTTAACAAACAGTAGACAATAATAGCTAGAACAGTTTGAAATGGAATAATTTACAGTCGTCCCAGCAGCGTCCATATGTTTTGAAACAACTATTGATGTAATGACAGTAATCCTGTGATGTTTCTTCTCACCTCTCGTCACCATGTTTCTTTATCACACTGTAATGCTTCCACCTAGTGGTCCAGTCTGATAATGAAGTCAGTACGGGTATGATACAATATCAAAATACAGGTGAAATAATGCCCTATATGTTGCTTCTCTAGGCTCTACGACTATGCAACAAAAATAAATCTATCGCAGAAATACACCATAATGAATTGTAAAAAATGATCAGTAATTATGGTGCGAAGTTGCATACTTCACATTGGAAAACAAATCGATACTATTGAAATGTAATGCCATTAACACATTGTTCTTCATACATAGATATCATTCAACTCCAGTGATAGTCGTCTCTTTCTCTCGCTGGAAGCAGGTGCAAGAGGTCTGCAGAATTCTGCGGAAAGACAATTTCAACATCTTACACAACATACATTCATAATCATAAAGCGGTGTTAAAATAAAATACTTGTTACTGTACACAAACTATGATGAAATGACTGTGATATGTGGTTGTCTCACCAACTACCTTAAGATGAATGCACTAACTTGAGGTCTTAACTATCACTTAATAAACTGTTATAGGAATGTACTGTGTGTCATTCTCTACTGTGAGTTACCGTAATGGGAGGTGTCTTGGTCCGGGTGGATTGTGGTCTCCTCCTGTGGCCATTTGTTGCATAAATTCCCACGCTTCTCAATGTAGTTGTTCTCCTCCACATCTAAACACACAACAGTGCAGTTTGGGAAATGGAATGTCCCATGTGAATATTCCGTGTGAATGTTCCGTGTGAATGTTCCATGTGAATGTTCCTTGTGAATGTTCCATGTGAATGTTCCATGTGAATGTTCCTTGTGAATGTTCCATGTGAATGTTCCTTGTGAATGTTCCATGTGAATGTTCCATGTGAATGTTCCTTGTGAATGTTCCATGTGAATGTTCCATGTGAATGTTCCATGTGAATGTTCTTTGTGAATGTTTCATGTGAATGTTCTATGTAAATGTTCCATGTGAATTTTCCATGTGAATGTTTCATGTGAATGTTCCATGTAAATGTTCCATGTGAATTTTCCATGTGAATGTTCCATGTGAATGTTCCATGTGAATGTTCCATATGAATTTTCCATGTGAATGTTCCATGTGAATGTTCCATGTGAATGTTCCATATGAATTTTCCATGTGAATGTTCCATGTGAATGTTCTATGTGAATGTTCTATGTGAATGTTCCATGTGAATGTTCCATGTGAATGTTCCATGTGAATGTTCTATGTGAATGTTCCATGTGAATGTTCTTTGTGAATGTTTCATGTGAATGTTTCATGTGAATGTTCCATGTGAATGTTCTATGTGAATGTTCCATGTGAATGTTCTTTGTGAATGTTCCATGTGAATGTTCTATGTGAATGTTCCATGTGAATGTTCTATGGAAATGTACCATGTGAATTTTCCATAGAAATGCAACAAAACACATAAAGTAGATACTTACATTCAGTCTGACTTTGACCTTTTTTCTTTTTCTGACGCCTCTTCTTCAAATGTAGAATGGCGACGGCCAGTGTCGTCAGTGCAAATGCAAAGAGACCAAATGCAGCCACAGCTGACCTGTGACCTTTTCCCGAAACAAATGCCACAGTTTAATTCTAAATGTATTCATGAATCTTTAAAAAGGTACTGTGTTCTGTAGTACCCTATCCCCTGATTCATATTTGTGCCTTCAAAGCTTGATTCAATACATACTGTGCTACTCAATTAAAGGACAAGTAATGGGCAGGTCTACTGTACTGTCCAGAGAGAACTGTTCTGGACCAATAGTATACAGAAAGTCCATGAGGAGTTACTGTACCTCTGCATGTTGGGACAACTGGGCTGAAGCCTTCCTCACTTATTTCGTTCATTGCCACACAGGTCAGGTTTCCAGGCGTATGGCTGTCCAGGAATAGAACAGGCCCTGAGCTCAGGGTCTGATTGGACCCTGTCCAGGCAAATGGCTGCTCGGTCCAGATCATCACAACTCTGTCTCCTTTGTCAACAGAGCAGGTCAGAACAACTCTCCCATCAAAAGTACAGGAGGTTCTCACCTTTGGTTTGGAAACAGGTTCTGAAATGTAAATCAATCAAGTCACACAAATATACACTCACACAGTGCAAAGTCAATCAACAAGCTACAACAGAGAATATTATGTTCAGTCAAAACGAAGCAAATAAATTAACAATAAATTAACGAAAGCCAAAATAAAATAAAAACTGAAATTACATTAAAGGGGCAATTTGCAAGCGGGTACATCAATGTTTGGACTTAAATTAATGATATACCCATTGATTCTTGAAGAATATTACATAAGAGCTTAGTTCAACTGTTGTACCACACCAGAAACCAATATATAAGCCTGTGTTACTCCATTGTTTATAAACAATGTGATTGTAAACAAACTGTATAGCTTCAAAAATTGTTGAAACAATAATCTTGATATTGTGCATCCATAGCTCAGTCTGAATTTGTGGATACATTTTTACAACCCCATCCCTCAGCTGTTTACCAAAACAATGGCTGGGTGTACATTGTTATTGGTCGAATTGCAGATTGCCCCTTTAATCAACATAGACGTGTATGTTTGTGCTAAAACTTCCCTGACAAATTGAAGAATTGTGTAATTTCAAACAACTCACCTAGAATACTGAGCTCAATGTGCCGCTCGGATAAACAGCCTCCATTTTCACTGTATTGTTGAACAGTATAATTTCCACTGTCTCTTTTCAGTCCTTCATTAAACTTCAGTGAACCATTTAGAAAGATCTCACACCTATCCATTAAATTAACAAGCGTACCATTTCTAACTATTAACATATCTGTATTATCATGTTTCCATCTTATGTCAGAGATCTTGGCGTGTAAGTGCATTTTAGGGTGAAGGAATATGGAGTTTCCTACTCGTCCAACTACTCTGATGTCTTCTGCAACAACTGAAAATAAAGCATTTCAATGCTTTAAAATAGATGAGCAAAAAACTGTTGTTTAAAATATTTTTTTGACTTATCAAGAAAAACTATTCAGCCTACTTACCATAGCTTATGGAGAGGTGAAGAAGCATCATCCACATTGGAAGCCCACCAGTAGATGTTAAAACTCTCAGAGTATGGGGTGAGGACATGTTTGTAAACTAGAAAGTTTGGCAAGAAATGAATGTGTAGTTGTCATTACGCTCAGGCAGTTCTGTTTCCTGCTATGGGGAAATGGCCAACTAGTCATGAAACCACAGCATATGGGTTCAAACATTCTACAAGTTTCACTCACTGAACAGAGAAATGTAAAACAAATATTTTGTGCTTACAACGAGACACACTGTAAACAATGTCAACTCACCTCCATGTTCTACTCATGTTTTCACTTTTAAAAATATATACATTATTTCACCATTACTTAACCAGGTAGGCCAGTTGAGAACAAGTTCTCATTTACAACTGCGACCTGGCCAAGATAAAGCAAAGCAGTGCGACAAAAACACAGAGTGACACATGGGATAAACAAACGTACAGTCAACAACACAATAACACTTCTTCTTCTCTCCATGAAGGGCAGGCTGATCACAGGCCAGGCAGAGCTACTGAGCTGTAGAAACACTAACAGGTGTGGCTGCGGGACGCTGTTCATATGCAAGTTGTACCGTTTCTTTTTTAGCTACTCTGCAAAGCACACTCATTAACCACTTTGTATAAAATATAGAATTCTAACCTGCTAAAGTACCCAATGCATTTTACACTCTGGGCCTAGTTTAACTTCTGTGGTTTGCCTTGCTCTGTTGATGCGCATCATCAGACCGTTTCATTTTCACATCAGTTAGCCACTTTACCACAGCCTGCTAAAACAGTGTACTTGCAATGCAAAGTATCATTCCTATTTTCTTATCTACATGTTTCAAAATCAGTTATTTCTGAAAAGATAATCAACGATGCAATGGAAGGCGTTTCATTGTCTTGAAATTAATAGTTTGGCTACAACTGAGGTTGAAGCAATAGGTTCAAAATGAGAAAACTGGATGTGTTTTTCTGCTTTGAATAGAGGTCATGCTGATTCCTCCCTGAAAGAGGCACTTCTGCTTCCAACTTTAAAAGAAACTGAGGGAGATTATTTATTAAGCAAAAGTATTTATTTCCATATATGTACATCAGATATGAATCATCTATATAAAAAGTTAAGTAAAAAAAGTATGATGTTGCAAAATATCACCTAAATCACCTAAATTAAATATTTAGAAAAAGTACTTAAAGTAATTTCCACAATCTCAAAACGTTTATCGAAAAGACAATGATCCAACACACCTCCAGGTTGTGTAAGGGCTATTCTACCAAGAAGGAGAGTGATGGAGAGTTGCATCAGATGACCTGGCTTCCACAATCACCCGACCTGTAAGGACTGACACTGGAGTCGAAAAGCAGGTACATGGAGTCAAACATTTAATGAGGAACAGACAAGGAACAAGACAGGAACAGCGTTAGCACACGGGTAACAAAATGGCAGGAATGTTATTGCAGCAGTGGGGAACAGAGATGGGGAACTGACAAATATAGGGGAAGTAATAAACAGGAGATTGAGTGCAGGTGAGTCCAATAATATGCTGATACGCGTGACAAGGGAAGCGTAACGATGGTGGCAGTAGTGTGTAATGCTGGAGAGCCTGGCGCCTTTGGGCACCAGGAAGGGGGAGCAGGAGCAGGTGTGACACGACCTCAACCCAATTGAGATGGTTTGGGATTAGTTGGACCGCAGAGTGAAGGAAAAGCAGCCAAGTGTTCAGCATATGTGGGAACTCCTTCAAGACTGTTGGAAAAGCATTCCAGGTGAATCTGGCATAGAGAATGCCAAGAGTGTGCGAAACTGTCATCTTTGGCTACTTTGAAGAACCTCAAATATAAAATATCCACACACAAAATATACAGACTTTTTTGGTTACTACATGATTCCATATGTATTATTTCATAGTTTTGATGTCTTCACTATTATTCTACATTGGAGAAAATAGTCCAAATAAAGAAAACAGGTTGAATGAGTGGGTGTGTCCAAACCTATGACTGGAACTGTATATTTAACCTATTCTTATACCAGTGTAAAGAGCAGACCATAATACTGAACCTTACAAAAACAATAACCTGCTAAGCCACACAATGCATGTTCCACTAATTTAACATCTGTGGTTTCCCCTCGCTCTGACGAAGCACATCAGACTTATGTTCAGAACCGAGTCACCCCAGTTAGCCACTTTTACCACAGTTCTCTGTCTGCTGAGAACATGGACTGCAAATATTGACGACTGAAAAACACATTTTGATAGTTTGACAACATTTGTCAGGCCATGCACAAAAGCTACAAACCATACCGCAAGGCTAGTGGCTAGCTTTTGCTAACACGGTGTCCTCAACTGCAAACTCTCTCTCTCTCTCTCCCCAACTTTTACACACTTGATTACATTGTGTATGTTTATTCAAACAGAAAATATCATTCAACATGTCTTCACCTGGGATTTCAACTCACAACCCTTTGGTTCACAGCATTCTGATATTCTTGCAATGCCACCATGTCTGCATCAGTGACTGATTTCCCCTATAGGCCTAATCCTACAGTTTGTATTTCAAAGGACATCTCAGCTCTGTAAAAAACACTGATTTAATTTTTTATCATACTGATTCAGCAGTAACATTAAAACAGAATAATATGCTCCACCACTATTAGACAACTAAACTGAAAACCCAAACCAAATTACTTAAATAAATAAATAAAATTAATGAGAGAATAGTCAGTTTAACTGATAACTAAAATAGCAGTGCTTTTGCTAAGAGCAGAAGTGTATCATACGTAATGATGCACCGTTGAGAGCAACTTGACTGGCTGCATCATTGTTTGGTATGGGAACTGCTTGGCATCTGACCGTTAGGCGTCAGAGTTATTTTTTGCATGGACTCTCTTGCACTGGCTCTATGCACACTCACTGGACTCTACCAACACACTCACAACATTCCAACAAACGCCTCACGTAAAAACATTTTCACATACGCTGCTGCTACTCTGTTTATTATCTATCCTGATTGCCTAGTTACTTTTACCTCTACCTACATGTACAGTGCCTTGCGAAAGTATTCGGCCCCCTTGAACTTTGCGACCTTTTGCCACATTTCAGGCTTCAAACATAAAGATATGAAACTGTATTTTTTTGTGAAGAATCAACAACAAGTGGGACACAATCATGAAGTGGAACGACATTTATTGGATATTCCAACCTAGGTGTATGTAAACTTACCTGGGAACGTACAGGGAAACAGACAAAGATCCCCCAGAGAACGCTCCCTTGGGACCATCAAGCAACGTACTTAGAACTTTCTCAGAACGTTAGTGGGATAATGTCACGCAGAAACCCTTAAGGGACCAACAGTGGTTCCTCCTTTAATAGTTGTGTCATACTGCGGCACACCCTGTGTGCTGCTGCAGCATTCTGTGGCATGTCATCTAATTCTCATTTCTTCTGTTACTGCAAGTTATTGCTAGTTTGACCATGAGAGGGCATCTTTGAGAAACATTTGATAGTATTCCTCATTACCAGAGAATTTGAAACTTTTTTTGTAATAACGTAGTATATGGGATTGATTTGAAGAAATTTGGCATAATTAATTTGATTAATATTATGGTCTTTCTTTTCAGAGAAATTGTCTGTTTGTAAATTCAGACCGTCTCAATCTCGGAGCGCACACTGGTGTTCGGGCCGAGGAGTAGGGTTGATTTGAGCATTCTGGCCTTACAACGGCAGTCAAGCACCCAAGCTAACATTGGCTAGCTACATCCAAACACAAATGAGACCACTCTAACCATTTTACTTGCCCTAGCAGAGCTGGTAAGGTCCATTTCATGTTAACCAGAGTGTTGGTGAATGTATATGTGCTGCCGGAAACAATTTGATTGCACTTTTTTCCCGACGTTTACTGACATCGGCCATATTCAACGGGTGTTGAGCATTTGTAAAGTAATTATTCTGCACTCCTGTACACCCATACGAGAGTGCACAGAAATCCATGTAGATAGTAAGCTGGACACGTGAAATTTTAAACAACGTTCTTTTCTGATAAAAACTAGTTCATTGCATCCGCCGTGGAGCTCAGCCACCGCCGTGGAGCCCAGTTTCATAAAGTGCATTGACGATGTCGTACCCATAGCAACGATTAAAACATTCCCAAACCAGAAACCGTGGATTGATGGCAGCATTCGGTGAAAATGAAAGCGCCAACCACTGCTTTGAACCAGGGCAAGGTGACCGGAAACATGAGCGAATACAAACAGTGTAGCTATTCCCTCCGCAAGGCAATTAAACAAGCTAAGCGTCAGTATAGCAGACAAAGTAGAGTCGCAATTCAACGGCTCAGACACAATAGGTATGTGGCAGGGTCTACAGCCAATCACAGATTACAAAAAGAAAACCAGCCCCGTCGCGGACCAGGATGTCTTGCTCCCAGACAGACTAAATAACTTTTTTGCCCTGCTTTGAGGACAATACAGTGCAACTGACACGGCCCGCTACCAAAACATACGGCATTCCTAGCCGCGTCCTCAGAGCATGCGCAGACCAGCTAGCTGGTGTGTATACAGACATATTCAATCAATCCCTATTCCAGTGTGCTGTTCCCACATGCTTCAAGAGGGCCACCATTGTCCCTGTTCCCAAGAAAGCTAAGGTAACTGAGCTAAATGACTACCGCCCCGTAGCACTCACTTCCGTCATCATGAAGTGCTTTGAGAGACTAGTCAAGGACCATATCATCTCCACACTACCTGACACCCTAGACCCACTCCAATTTGCTTACCGCCCAAATAGGTTCACAGACGACGCAATCGCTACCACACTGCACACTGCCATAACCCATTTGGACAAGAGGAATACCTATGTGAGAATGCTGTTCATCAACTACAGCTCAGCATTTAACACCATAGTACCCTCCAAACTCGTCACCAAGCTCGAGACCCTCGGTCTCGACCCCGCCCTGTGCAACTGGGTACTGGACTTCCTGACGGGCCACCCCAGGTGGTCAGGGTAGGTAACAACATCTCCACCCCGCTGATCCTCAACACTGGGGCCCCACAAGGGTGCGTTCTGAGCCCTCTCCTGTATTCCCTGTTCACCCACGACTGCATGGCCATGCACACCTCCAACTCAATCATCAAGTTTGCGGACGACACTACAGTGGTAGGCTTGATTACCAACAACGACGAGATGGCCTACAGGGAGGAGGTGAGGGCCCTCGGAGTGTGGTGTCAGGAAAATAACCTCACACTCAACGTCAACAAAACAAAGGAGATGATTGTGGACTTCAGGAAACAGCAGAGTGAGCACCTTCAGCAGCGCCTCTTCAACCTCAGGAGGCTGGAGAAATTTGGCTTGTCACCAAACGCACTCACAAACTTCTATAGATGCACAATCGAGAGCATCCTGTCGGGCTGTATCACTGCCTGGTACGGCAACTGCTCCGCCCATAACTGTAAGGCTCTCCAGAGCCTTACACCGGGGGCAAACTACCTTCCCTCCAGGACACCTACACCACCCAATGTCACAGGAAGGCCAAAAAGATAATCAAGGACAACAACCACCTGAGCCTTTGCCTGTTCACCCTGCTGTCATCCAGAAGGTCGAGGTCAGTACAGATGAATCAAAGCGGGGACCGAGAGACTGAAAAATAGCTTATATCTCAAGGCCTTCAGACTGTTAACTTCTTTGGTACTGGGGGTCAGTATTGAGTAGCTTGGATGAATAAGGTGCCCGGAGTAAACTGCCTGCTACTCAGGCCCAGTTGCTAATATATGCATAGTATTAGTAGATTTGGATAGAAAACACACTGAAGTTTCTAAAACTGTTTGAATGATGTCTGTGAGTATAACAGAACTCATATGGCAGGCGAAAACCTGAGAAAGAATACAACCAGGAAGTGGGAAATCTGAGGTTTGTAGTTTTTCAACTCATTGCCTTTCGAATACACAGGGTCTATGGGGTCATATTGCACTTCCTAAGGCTTCCACTAGATGTCAACAGTCTTTAGAACCTTGTTTGAGGCTTCTACTGTGAAGTGGGGGCGAATGAGAGGGGATTGAGTCAGAGGTCTGGCAGAGTGCCATGAGCTGTTCACGTGATAGTTAGCTTGCGTTCCATTGCAATTCTACAGACAAAGGAATTCTCCAGTTGGAACATTATTGAAGATTTATGATATCATCCTAAAGACTGATTCTATACTTCGTTTGACATGTTTCTACGAACTGTAATATAACTTTTCGTCTGAACTTTCATATGGACTCGTATGGACTTGCCTGCGCGTCGTGAGTTTGGATTGTGTACTAAACGCGCAAACAAAAAGGAGGTATATGGACACAAATTATGGACTTTATCGAACAAATCAAACATTTATTGTGGAACTGGGATTCCTGGGAGTGCATTCTGATGAAGATCATCAAAGGTAATTGAATATTTATAATGCTATTTCTGACTTCTGTTGACTGCACAACATGGCAGATATATTTTTGCCTGTTTTGTTGTCTGAGCACTGTACTCAGAATATTGCATGGTGTGCTTTTTCGGTAAAGCTTTTTTGAAATCTGACACAGCGGTTGCATTAAACAATGCCACATTATATAATTTCACCCTACATTACTCATCTCATATGTATATACTGTACTCTATACCATCTACTGCATCTTGCCTATGCTGTTCCGCCATCTCTCATTCATATATTTTTATGTACATATTCTTATTCATTACTTTACACTTGTGTGTGTAAGGTGAATGTTGTGAAATTGTTAGGTTAGATTAATTGTTAGATATTACTGCATGGTCGGAACTAGAAGCACAATCATTTCGCAACACTCACATTAACATCTGCTAACCATGTGTATGTGACAAATAAAATTGCATTTGATTTGATTAGCGTCAAAAGTCCTTGTAGTGCTTCTGCCATGAAGTCTTGGATCTATACATAAGGATATCTACAAGGATATCTATAAGGATATCTAGCTTCTTTGACTTCTTTGACTTCTTAGACACTTGTGCTGTACTATTTTATTCACTGTGACTTTAAATGACACAAAATCGACCTTCTACATTGAGTGTATCCAGATCACCCGATTGACTTAAAACACTAGCAACTGGTTGCAATGCATCCACCGCTATGTCTTCAACACTATAGCCCCTTGCCCCTTCAACTCTCTTCACCACCTCCTCATAGGAGATCCTCTGAGCAGCCCTGATCCTTGACACCTCGACCTCGTTCCCCCTAATATGGCACTCAAGGAAGTCTGGAGTATGATCCCACTACGTGTAACATTTTCCAGTAACACATTCTTCAATATGATTCTTCCCCGTCTGCAAACATTTGACACGTGACCATATCCTTTACAATTTCCATGCTAAAATGGTTTGGACACAATTTCCCTCACCGCAAACCTCACATATCCAAGCTTCACATATACAGGTAGAGTCTCCTCAAATAAAAATAATATCGATAGGCTTTTCTTCTTCCTTTCATTTACCATATGGGTCAGGCGACGTGCACTGACCACTTCTGGGATTTTGTGACTAAGGTACTCATCATCTACATCCAATGAGACTCAGCTATAACTCCTTTGGCAGGCACCCTGCTCCGAAGATCAGTACATGTTACTTCTGACGTGGACAATTTATACAGGTCCAGTGCAGCTTCTTCTGTTCTTTATCAAAGCATTTAACCAACACAAGGCCCTTTTAGTCACCTTGATTGGATCCACATTTCCCACTGCTTTCTTCACAGTCCTCGATATTACAAATGGATTTCCCAAATGAATCTACTTGTCCAAAAAATGCAGTCCAATAAGAAATGCATTATTGGACCGGACCTTGTCTTCTACTACAACTTTTTTGATTTCACTATTTTCCATTTGTTATCACACACTTCACTTGCCACACTTTTGGATTCAAGCAAAGTCATCATTTCCTCCCATGGAAGCTACCTCGCCCTGACTGTTCCTGCTGCTACTACTGTCAACACAGCTTTGACACTTGTGAGCAACTAAAAGCCTCATGGCTAGGACACTCACTGATGACCACCTTAATTGCATGAACCTGATGTGCTTATCAAGGCTTCCTGGCAGAGCACAGACCTTGCCTCGGTTGATGCTGACACTTGCCTACTGTATGCCATTCGCTATAATATTTGAAAATGTCTCTGTTATTTGAATATGCATTATCTTCTGCTATTTAACTGACAGATATTTAATATATTCTAATGCAGGTGTAAAGACAAAGTTTATGACTGAACCAAAATAATATTGTTAATAACTTTAATAATTACCTGCTGGCCAGGAAATGCATTTTACACTCTGGGCCTAGTTTAACTTCCCTTATTCTGATGAAACACATCAAACTGTTTTCAGAACAGACTCCCCAATAGCCACTGTCATGACGCTGTCCTGGGGGTAGGGTTATGGCAGTCATAAATACCTCTCCCCCCTTTTTCCTCTCTCTACCCTACTGATGTTACTATTGAAAATCCCTTGGTTAACATAGAGATTCTGGGAACATCAGAAGGTGGGGGGAAATGAACCATATTTTGGTAATCTGACCAGTTGAACATATGCTTTGGTACTTAATTAATATGATGTCAGTTCGGTTGTCATCTGAGACATTCTCATCAATGATAGGATGACATAAACTCTACAGTGGAAAGTCTACACATTATAGTTATCAGATTCACATGGAATTGTTGTGCAATTTAAATGTTTGAATATTAAGTTATTTGTGATGGGATGAATTGGGATTTTAGCTTCTAAAATGTGAGAATTGGGTTTTCATGAGTGAATTAGGCCCGACTCAGTGGCCCGCCCATGTGAAGAGACATTGGTTATAGCCAATGAAACACGACCTCCTCTCCCTTCCTATATAAAGCCTTGATGACAATATAACCTCCTGTTCCGAGGACGTGAGGACGATGGTCCATACGTTAAAAGGGTCTAACATGTCAACAACAGAACTAAGCCAACCTCAGTGTGAGCTTTGGTTGTGAATGGTATGAACTTTGAGCTCTTATTCACTAATGAAGTGAGACATCCTAGCTGTTGAGTTAGCAACAGCAGCTGTAAACATGGGCTAGGAAAGGACAGACACAGTATTCTGTCTACCAGACAACGTCGACACTACAACGTATCCAATTTACCACCAGAGACATTCTTCAAAGGACAAAGGACTCTGTTGGGCAACACGGCATTCCATCTACCACCAACCTACCAAAGCGCAGCTCTGAGTAAATATTTATTGCATTTTCCTTTTCCAAATGAGTGGTAATTTAGAATGCATGAGATTCTGTATTTATGATAGAGTAGTTGCCTACGGCTCGATAGAGACATCGCTTCTCCCTTTGATCATCAGTCTTCCCGCTCTTTCACTCAAACCCAGCCCCCTTTTCTTTGGGTAACCAGCTGTCATATCTGTTCCGTCCGCTAGGGACGTTTTCCTTTATGACGTAATTTGTAATCAAGTTATGATTAATTCTCTGTATATGTAATTCTGTGTGATTAGTTAGGTATTTAGTAAATAAATAATTAAACCCAATTTTCTTTGCTGATTCAACTTGTTAGCCAGGGTTCGTGAAGATAACTAAGAATTTACAACTTACAGATGAGACTGAAATATGATGACGATTAATATTGACTGCTATTGATGTAAAATATGACTAGGTCTTTAAGAGTTTATTCGGAAGATAACTGCTCTATAAATATTATTTTGTGGTGCCCTGACTTTCTAGTTAATTACATTTACATGATTAGCTCAATCAGGTAATATTAATTACATAGAAAGGATTTTATAGAATAGCATGTCATATCAATTAATCCGGCATAGCCAAATACACGACACCACCTTTACCACAGCTCTTTCTGCTGAGAACATGCACTTCAATGACTGACTACTGAAAAACACATCTTGCTAGTTTGGTTACAACTGAGATGTTTTCTATTTGCAGACAGGTATCTAAGCAATTAAACTGGGCCTCAATCGTATGAGTAAGCTATACATAGGTTTTGAGAATGCATCAGGTCTGAACAGAGGCCATGATGCCCTTTTCCTCTTTCCTGAAAGAAGCACTTCTGCTACTAACTTTACTGTAACCTGAGTAAACTCATCTAAAGGAAGACTAGAGTTCTGGTGAGCCATGAATGCTGGGGATATTTACAGTACATACTCATGTGAGTGTTTTTCTGTTTCAATGCATAACCATCTGCTGTTTACTTGTTGCATGTGGGAGTACTTTTCCTGCAGTTTATGTATGCTGTTACTCAAAGAGAAACTGAGGAGGATTATTTATCAAACAAATATATTTAATCAATTATATTTACATCTGATAAGATGACATCCTTGTAAAATAGCTTTTCAAGTTTAAAAAGTATGATGACAAGGAAGTTAAGCTATCATGTTCATCAATGTTTCTCTCCTATGTTTAGCATTTAACACTCTGACATTGCCAGATAAAGTACAATCCCAAGTCAGCAGCAAATGAAGGAGAATGGATGGCAAACACACAATATTGCAAAAGATCCCAAACACTGTCAACATCACACAATCATAAAATTAAGATATTTAACAGTCATCTTTTGTTTCGGACCAACGTCCCTCCATTTGGTTTATAGGTATGGTTGAACGGGCTAAAGTTCAAATTTTGAAGCAATATACATTTACAAAGACTTAAATGACAGCACAAACATATACAAGGGACTAATACACTCTTACATTTTTGGTTTCTACTAAGTCCTGCCGAATGTTATCAGAAAAGATGTGTCATGTCTGGGTGTTTGTCATTTCCATGTCTCCTTTGGGGCTTTCTTCCTCATTAAGACTGGCAGCCATTTTGATCTCTCCATACTCCACCATCTCTGTAGCATTCTGGTGGACTTCTCTTGTTCTTGTATTGAATACTTCAGTGTATACAACAGCATCACCCTCATCATTAGAGAAACCTGGGGAAAGACTGGTTAGAAGACCAATAAAACAGCAGGTGTCGATTCTGGCCATGAAACAAACATGACATGATTTTACCTGAAGTAGTATGTTCAAATCTCAGTTTCCCACAGAGACAGTTTACGCCAACAAACACCGCAAGAAGTAGAGCAAGGGTTCCAACAGCTAGAGCTATACCTACTGTCAAAATTACAAAACGAATCTGGGAGGAGAAAACTGGGAAGAGACAAACAGAATTCTGAGAGTATGATTAATCAACAGTGTCAACAGTAACCAATCAAAAAAATGATCTTATCGGGCAAGTCAAATTTATTTGAATTCTTACATTGTGGGAAGGAAACTGTCCTGACATTACCTTGGCAGGCCAGTAGATGAATAGTAGAGTTGCTGGTGCTAACTTTATTCTGAACCATACAGGTCAGGGTTCCTGTCACATCACTCTTCAGTATGATGACACTGTTCTGGTAGTGGTCATAGGCTACACTCCTGGTCAGATTCTGGCCATTCATGCAAACATTATATCTAAACTATTGTATGATTTAACAATAAACTCTCTCTGCTGCCAAGTCCTACAGTACAAACATATTGAAATAGTGACATTCTGGTGACCTTTCTGAAATACCCCTCACCAAGAAAAGGATTCACAAAGTATTTTAGCCAAACAAAATAATTAAACAGTACCTTGTATCTCAAGTAGCATGTTGACTTTGCGCAACAGTATTCCCTCCGAATTATGTATTTCCAATTGGTAATCTCCACTGTCTTCTTCTATAACACTGTCCAGTCTGAATGTTCCATTGTTAAAGATCTCCGAGCGATGCACATAATCCTGATGCAATTTAGGTCTCCAGTCTTCACCAGTTTTGAAGTGCAGAATACAAGTAAGATCTTTTTTAAATGTTATTTCTTCATTTCTGCTGTCTGCCGCCAGCTGTATGGACAAAGGTTCTCCCAAAGCCCCATAGCAGTGATGAATTCCATTCTTGTGAGAGAGATTACAGGCCATGGCATTAACTGTGGAGCAATGATGTTAGGTCAGTATGTTATGATATGGGAACAATGCTAGTGTAGGGACATAGACAAACACTATACAGGATACACTTCCACACTCTATTCCCCCAGGTGACAGCAACAGGCCATTCTTGAACATGGGAGACATTCTTACTAATCTGCTAGAGAACTAGTTCGGATTGAAGTATAACTTTTGTATGACTAAAGCCTATAGTGAAAGGTCTAATGCTTGAACATGTAATAATTTCTGCAGTCTGAATTGATATTCATTATATGAACAGGCCCCTGTGTAGACAAGGCCATAAACAAATAGGTCAACTGAGATATGACTAAAGAGTTAATCAGGGTAATTTTTCCACAAAGAACCAGGTATTTTCTTTATGGATTGACGAAAAGCTGTCTTTTAAAAAGCATGTTGACGAGTTAGTGAAGAAGTTAAGAATTCAATTGGACTTCTTCTATAGGAACAGAATTCCGTCTACATTTATTCCTGTTATAGATTATGGTGATTATTATTAGTGTTTTGATGCCCTTGGACAGAATTTATCACAGAACACTTAGTTTTATAACATCTGACAGTTTTGACACCACTGTATCCTTCATCATAAAGTTGGTTGGACTTTGCTAAAAACACGTAGGTCACTTCATTATGCTGTTTTTTATGCTGTTTTTTTAAGATACCAATTTACTTAACATCATTGTTGAGATATAGAATCTGGGATTACAACAGTAGATCACAGGGTTGGTTAATGATGGAGTCTCCACGTGTATCCACAGAGTTGGGTAAATCTGTATTTTCTTACCAGGCCCCTATCATGTGGAATAATCTCCAAGTAATGTATTGTAGTGAGATCATTTCTTTCTTTCAGGATATGAATACCGAGTTTGTCCACGTCACCATCAGACCATTTTATTGGTCAACTATATGGTAATGTAAAACATTTTTTGTGTGTGATTCACTAGGTAGTATAGTATTACATTCATCATAATTTGGTTGTAATCCAGAGGGGTTAGAAAAAGTATCTAGATCCTCTATGAGGCGGTGAAGGGATCCAGATTGTGGATTTAAAAGAAAACAGTAATCATTAGCGTACAATTGACACCTCGGTTTTCAAACCCTGGATTTCTAGCACCTTGATATTACTGTTGGATCTGATTTTAATAACAAACATTTAGATTGCCATAATAAACAGATATGCCGATAGTGGACAGCCTTATTTTAGTCCTCATGACAGTTGAATACTTTCAGAGAAGTATCCATTATTTACTATTTTACACTATAAATAACTTTAACCCATTCTATAAGAGATTCTCAAAAATTGCAGTCGTACTTTATCAAAAGCCTTTTCAAAGTCAGCTGTGAATATCAGGCCTGGTTTCCCAGATTGTTCATAGTGTTCTATTGTTTCCAGTACTTGTCTAATATTATCTCCAATGTATCGTCCATGTTAAAAACCTGTGTGACTAGAATTATTAATGTCCGACAATACCTTTTTAATTCTAAGCGCTATTCCTTGTAATATCATTTTTGAATCACAACACTGAAGAGTAAGGGTCCTCCAATTTTTTTATTGACTTGATCTTTAAATTTACCATTCGGGTCCTGTTTCAGTAATAATGAAATCAGACTTTGTTGAATATCTGATCATCTACCATTGTTATAGGAGTGTATAAAACATACAATAACGGTCCTCTGAGTACATCAAAAACAGATAAGTATACCTCAAATGGTAAACCATCCAGCCCTGGAGTTTTCCCAGTCTTAAAGGCTTTAATTTCAACAAGAAGTTCCTGCTCTCCAATTTGGCCATCACATTAGTCTTTCTATACAGCTGTTCATTTTACATGATTAATAAATGTTGAAGATCAAAAATAATTTGGTATATTTTATTACACTTGATCTTTCTTGAATAGGTTCCTCCACTTCTTTTAGTAATTCCTCCAACATACTCTGTGCCTCTGGTAGTGTCACGTCCTGAACTTAGTTCCTTTTTTATGTCTCTATTTTAGTTTGGTCAGGGCGTGAGTTGGGGTGGGCATTCTATGTGTGTTCTGTGTGTTATAGTTCTATGTGTTTGGCCTGGTATGGTTCCCAATCAGAGGCAGCTGTCAATCGTTGTCTCTGATTGAGAACCATACTTAGGCAGCCTGTTTCCCACTATGGGTTGTGGGTAGTTGTTTTCTGTGTTTCACCATACATAACTGGTTCAATTTTCATTGTTTCACTTTGTTTATTTTGTATTCAGTGTTCAGTTATATTGAATTAAAATGGACACTTACCACGCTGCGTTTTGGTGATGAAGGAGATGAAGAAGATCGTTACAGGTAGTTTTTATTGCTATATATCTGTTCAAATTGTACTTCCATTTACTTTGTTAATATGAATTCTGTTGACCTAAATTGCTTTTGTTTTAACGATGAGTATTGAATTGCATGGCCTCTAAAGACACATTTAAAAGTGTCCCATACAATAAGGGGATCTGCTGTACCGACAGTATGTTATGTCAGAAGAAATCAGTTCTTCATTCTTCTGTCCTAGTTTAAAACAAGTTTTCAAACAGGCTTTGATTACATTTCCAATATCCTCACCCACGTGGAAATTCTGTAAGAGTAATGTGTATGCCAATTATTTGATGGTCCGACTGCATTCTATCCCCTATCAACACTTTTAAAACTTTTTGTGACAACAAGAATTACATAAGAAAGTAGTCAAGACGACTAGCTTGATTGAGACTCTATGTATATCTCACTAGGTCAGGATAGGTAAGCCTCCAAATATCCACTCGTTCCAATATATCCATGAAATGCGTGATTTCCTTAAATGCATGAGGGTGATAGATTGTAGTGTGATTTCCTTTACGGTCATTGAGGTATTTAAAACCATATTATAATATCCCACCATAATAATAGAGTCTTGTATTGCTTGAAGGCTTGATCAATTATTATATATATTTTCAAAGACCCCTAGACTTACGATTACACCAATAATAGCAGGCTAGTTAATCGGTTTTGTAACAAGTGTTTAAGTGTATGTCTGTGATGCATTAATGTAAGTCTGAAGGTGTAAAATATAACATTAATGCAATACCAAGTATTCACATTTTTGCAAAGCAAACATTTTATATATCTCAGTTCTTGATTATTTATCTAACACTTGTTATTAGTGGACCCACTCGTGTGTGTATATATATGGACTGATTATTATTATTTTGTGTACATTTGATAACTATATAATCTAATAAATGTACATTCGATTAGTAGAACATGTTCAAATATTAGCATCATTGTTGTTAGTGTCCTATTAAGGCTTGGCTAGGCCTCTGTTCTGTGTAATATAATTTCTCACCTTGTGCTGCTGCTGCTGCCACCACCAGAACTATAGTAATCACAGGATCCATTTCTCTTCAGGCTGCATAAGACGAGTGACATTTAGCAGAAGTCTCACAGGAGCACTACCATAAATACTGAGTGAAATCACGTGAACGGATCATAATGTGGTGAAACTCTACAAATGAAAGACAGGCTTGTAGAGAAGACAATGTGCATGTTTGTCAGGGTGACAGACAGACTTTGACACTTTTGTATGCAGGTTCATAACTGGTGTAAACAGAAAAGCCCAAGTATACTGTGCCTGCTTGCAAACTTCATATTTTATTCCACTTAACGTGATGTTAGGCATTTATTACCATATTATTTAATGATGATTGTCCAGAGGTGAGGTGGATGAATAGAGTCAATTAAATATCTAAAATATAATCCAAGGAACACAATTAAAAGGTCACTAACTTTAATCCTTATTAACTGCAAAGGAATTAAGATAAAATAATCATAAACCAATTAAATTCTCTGATTCGATACATGCAATTTATAGTGTTCTATGTATACAGTGCTTCCCGATAGTATTCAGACCCCTTGACTTTTTACACATTTTGTTACATTACAGGCTTATCCTAAAATATATTAAAAAATATATATTTTTTACCCCATCAATCTACACACAATACCCCATAACGACAAACCAAAAGCAGGTTTTTATAATACTTTTGCAAATGTATAAAAAAAACTGAAATATCACATTTACATAAGCATTCAGACCTTTTACTCAGTACATTGTTGAAGCACCTTTGCCAGTGTTCCCCGCTTCAAGTCTTCCTGGGTATGACGCCACAATCTTGGCACATCTGTATCTGGAGAGTTTCTCCCATTCTTCTCTGCAGATCTTCTCTAGTTCTGTCAGGTTGGATGGGGAGCGTTGCAGCACAGCTATTTTCAGGTCTCTCCAGAGATGTTCTTTCGGGTTCAAGTCCGGAATCTGGCTGGGCCATTCAAGGACTTTCAGAGACTTGTCCCGAAGCCACTCCTGCGTTGTCTTGGCTGTGTGCTTAGGGTTGTTGTCCTGTTGGACGGTGAACCTTTACCGCAGCCTGAGGTCTTGAGCACTACGGAGCAGGTTCTCATCAAGGATCTCTGTGTACTTTGCTCTGTTCACCTTTGCTTTGATCCTGACTAGTCTCCCAGTCCCTGCCGCTGAAAGATGTCCCCACAGCATGATGCTACCACCACCATGCTTCACCGTAGGGTTGGTGCCAGGTTTCCTCCAGACGAGAAGCTTGGCATTCAGGACAAAGAGTTCAATCTGGTTTTCATTAGAACAGAGACTCTTGTTTCTCATGGTCTGAGAGTCTTTAGGTACTGTTTGGCAAATTCCAAGTGAGCTATCATGTGCCTGAGAGGTGGCTTCCATCTGACCAGAGATGGTTGTCATTCTGGAAGGTTCTCCCATCTCCAAAGAGGAACTCTAGAGCTCTGTCAAAGTGACCATCGGGTTCTTGGTCACCTCCCTGACCAAGGCCCTTCTACCCCGTCTGCTCAGTTTTGACCGGCAGCCTGCTCTAGGCAGCCTCCCAAAAATCTCAAAGTTGTACTCATCAGACCGAGGAACAGATTTCCACTGGTCTAATGTCCATTGCTTGTGTTTCTTGACTCAAGCAAGTCTCTTCTTATTATTAGTGTCCTTTAGTAGTGGTTTCTTTGCAGCAATTCGCCCATGAAGACCTGATTCATGTAGTCTCCTCTGAACAGTTGATGTTGAGATGTGTCTGTTACTTGAAATCTGTGAAGCATTTTTTGGGGCTGAAATAACTGAATGAACTTATCCTCCGCAGCAGAGGTAACTCTGTATCTTCCTTTCCTGAGGCGGTCTTAATGAGAGCCAGTTTCATCATTGCGCTTGATGGTTTTTGCAACTGCACTTGAAGGGACGTTAAAATGTATTTTTCTCTCACAAAAGTTCTTGAAATTTTCCGCATTGACTGACCTTCATGTCTTAAAGTAATGATGAACTGCCGTATCTCTTTTATTATTTGAGCTGTTGAGCCATAATATGGACTTGGTCTTTTCCAAACATGGCTATCTTCTGTATTACCACCCCTACCTTCTGACAGCACAACTGATTGCCTCAAACACATTAATAAGGAAATACATTCCTCAAATGATATTTAAAAAATGCCCACCTGTTAATTTAAATGCATTCCAGGTGATTATCTCATGAAGCTGGTTGAGAGAATGCCCAAATTGTGCAAAGCTGTCATCAAGGCAAAAGGTGGCTACTTTGAAGAATCTCAAATTTAAAAAACATTTTGTAACAGCTTTTTGGTTCCTAATTGATTGCATGTGTTATTTCATAGTTTTGATGTCTTCACTATTATTCTACAACGGAGAAAATAGTACAAATCAAGAAAAACCATTGAATGAGTGAGTACTTGTGTCCAAACCTTTTGACTGGTACTATACATGTAATATCAAGACGTTCTACCTTATGGTGTTTCATTCAAAACAACATTAACTGTCATCTAGTTCTCAATACAGGAAGAACATCAGATACTGTAGGCATAAACATGAAAACAGAGTGGGTGGAGCACCAAAGTGCCATCTCTCAGAAGTGGTGTCATGAAACTTGCCATGCTCAACGGATGGAGCAGTTTGAAGAGAAATGCCATACTGCTTTGAGAAAACAGGTCTCACTCAATAGGCTTTTTACATTTGACATTTCACTCATTTACCAGATGCTATTATCCAGTGTGACATACAGTTAGTGCATTCATCTTAAAATAAAAATGTAGAACCAGGATCAGATACAGCCCTTGGTTCACTCCAGACCTGACTCCCCTTGACCAGCACAAAAACATCCTGTGGCGTACTGCATTAGCATCGCGCGAAACGCAACTTTTCAGTTAAGTTAGGAACCAATATACACAGGCAGTTAGGAAAGCAAAGGCTAGCTTTTTCAAACAGAAATTTGCATCATGTAGAACAAACTCCAAAAAGTTCTGGGACACTGTAAAGTCCATGGAGAATAAGAGCACTTCCTCCCAGTTGCCCACTGCACTGAAGCTAGGAAACACTGTCCCTACCGACAAATCCGCGATAATTGATCATTTCAATAAGCATTTTTCTACGTGGCTACCCCTACCCCAGTCAACAGCCCTGCACCCCCCCCCCCCCACAGAAACATGCCCAAGCCTCCCCATTTCTCCTTTACCCAAATCCAGATAGCTGATGTTCTGAAAGAACACGCTTTAATGTCCTTCAAAACGTAACATTTTTTATTTAACTAGGCAAGTCAGTTAAGAACAAATTCTTATTTTCAACGACGGCCTAGGAACAGTGGGTTAACTGCCTGTTCAGGGGCAGAACGACAGATTTGTACCTTGTCAGCTCGGGGATTTGAACTTGCAACCTTGGTCTCTCACCAGTACTTCCCTCTAAGACTTCACACCGTCCTCGAAATAGCCGGGTGACCTGATGAGGGTAGACTATGTGCCCATCAAATCAATTGATCGCGAACAGCGAGCGGCGCGTACCTACGACCCTCCGGGCACTGTGGAGGCGCAGGTTCCTCCCTTAGTGCCTGCTCGATGTCCGTGTCCACCTCCCATACTACTGGTGCTACCAGCTTGGCAGCCGGAATGATGGGAGTAGGATCGATGGACCGGTCATCAATGTCGTATAGGGGGGGACAGCGCGTCGGCCTTAGTATTGAGGGAACCTGGTCGATACGAGATCGTAAAAAGAAGTCGGGTGAAATACATGGCCCACCTTGCCTGACGAGGATTCAGTCTCCTAGCTGATCGGATATACTCCAGGTTATGGTGGCCAGTCCAGATGAGAAAAGGGTGATTAGCCCCCTCAAGCCAGTGTCTCCACACCTTCAGAGCCTTAACCATGGCCAACAACTCCCTATCCCCCACATCATAATTCCGCTCCGCTGGCACTAGCTTCTTCGAGAGAAAAAAAGCACAGGGGCAGAGCTTCGGTGGCGTACCCGATCGCTGGGAGAGCACCGCTCCAACCCCAGCCTCAGATGTCCACCTCAACTATAAATGCCAAAGAAGGGTCCGGATGCGCCAACAATGGCGCGTTGGTGAACAGCGCCTTCAAACGACGGAATGCTCCGTCCGCCTCTGCTGACCACTGCAAACGCATCGGCCCACCCTTCAGCAGTGAGGTAATAGGGGCCGCCACCTGGCCAAAGCCCTGGATAAACCTACGGTAGCAATTGGCAAACCCTAAGAGCCGCTGCACCTCCTTTACCGTGGTGGGAGTCGGCCAATTACGCACGGCCTTGACGCAATCACCCTCCATTACCATCCCCGAGGTGGAAATGCCGCCGTAGTGATGAGAGGTAGTGGGTAACTAAAACTCACAGTGATGGAATTTAGACCTCGATAATCAATACACCATCGCAAACCACCCTCCTTTTTCTTCACGAAAAATAAACTTGAGGAGACGGGTGACATGGAGGGCCGAATGTACCCCTGTCCCAGAGCCTCCGTGACATTTTTTTTAAATGTTACATTTTTATATTTTTAACCTTTTATTTAACCAGGCAAGTCAGTTAAGAACTATTTCTTATTTTCAATGATGGCCTAGGAACAGTGGGTTAACTGCCTGTTCAGGGGCAGAATGACAGATTTGTACCTTGTCAGCTCGGGTTTGAACTTGCAACCTTCCGGTTACTAGTCCAACGCTCTAACCACTAGGCTACCCTGCCGCCCCGACATATGTCTCCATAGCCAACGTCTCCTCCTGGGACAACGGATACACGTGACTCCTAGGTAGTGCATTGTTTACCTGGAGGTTTATCATGCAATCCCCCTGTCGATGGGGTGGTAATAGGGTCGCCTTCTTCTTACTGAAGGCGATAGGTCAAATCAGCATACTCAGCAGGAATGCGCACGGTGGAAACCTGGTCTGAACTCTCCACCGTTGTCGCACTGATGGAAACTCCTAAACACCTGCCTGAACACTCATCAGACCACCCCTGGAGAGCTCCCTGTCTCCACGAAATTTTAGGATTGTGAATAGCCAGCCAGGGAATCCCCAGTACCACCGGAAACGCAGGTGAATCGATAAGGAACAGACTAATCCGTTCCTTATGATTCCCCTGCGTAATCATCTCCAGAGGAATCGTGGCCTCCCTGACCAGCCCTGACCCTAACGGTCGACTATCTAAGGAGTGCACAGGGAAGGGGGGGTCTACCTTAACTAACGGAATCCTCAACCTCTGTGTGAGTCCGCGATCTAAAAAATTCCCAGCTGCGCCTGAATCGACTATTGCCTTATTCTGGAGAGAGGGGAAAAACTTAAGGAAACAGATGAACAAAAACATGTGTCCAACAGGAAGCTCTGGGAGAGTGTGGTGCTGACTCACCTGGGGTGACCGAGGAGTGTTCCGCCTGCCCTCTTGACTCCCAGATGGACTCCTCTAGCACCGCCCGGAAGTGTGCCCTCTCCGGCCACATTGGGTACAGGAGGAGCCTCCTCCTCCGGTCTCCCTAGACGCAGCCCCTCCATCGCGATGGGAGCAGGGGGGGCAGATGGTGGAACTGACAGGACCCTTTCAGAACGTCCGCGATCAGCCAGCAGATGCGCTCCTCGTCACCTGCTGGAGATGGAACAACCTCTCATCCGCCGCTCTGCCCTCCGGAGGATGATCAAACACAGCCCGGAAACGGCGGGTGAACTCCCTCGCTGAGTCGGGCCCGTTACAGACGGTGTCGACCTACTCCAGGGCCCTACCCGTCAGGCAGGAGACGAGGACACTCACGCTCTCCTCGTCCGAGTGAGCAGGCCGAACGGTGGCCAGGTAGAGATCTAGTTGTAGCAGAAATCCCTGGCACCACGCCGCCGCTCCATCGTACTCCCTCGGAGGCGTGATGCGCAGAGCGTTGGCACCGGATCCCGCTGGAGGAGATGGTGGAGTTGCTGGTGGGAGGGTAGGTGGGGTAGTAGGGAGACCACTACTCTCCCAACGGTCCATCCTCTCCATCATTTGATCCATTGCTGATCCGATGCGATGGAGGATGGACGTATGATGAAGGACTCTCTTCTCCATCGTGGGGAGAGGGGTGGTCGCTGCTCCTGCTGACTCCATCTGAAGGTGCAGGCATCTGTAACGTCGGGTGAGTGATGAGTGAGGAGTCAAATGCAGAGAGCAAAGTGAACGGGAAAAACGCTTTAATGTCCTTCAAAACGTAACAGGTCCAAACATGGGTGAATGCCCTAAAACACTGGCGCTAAACAAACCCAAAACCCAGTTACAAACACTGGACAGCGAAAACCCAAAACAAACACGATACATCACCAAACGTAACAAACCAACAAGCCCGCACAAACACCAGCGGGCAAAACAAACTTAAATAACACCCATCCCAAAACCCCAACAAGGAACAGGTGAAAACAATTAGACAAAAACAAACTAAAAGGAAAAAGGGATCGGTGGCAGCTAATAGACCGGTGACGACGAGCGCCGAGCGCCACCTGAGCAGGAAGGGGAGCCACCTTCGGTGGTATTCGTGACATACTTCCCTTCGCTATACTTTACAGATTGAATCCTACTCGTAGTTCCATTGATACTAATTGTGACCCTGCCAAGTACTGTAGAACCAAGAAGGTCAGAGAAGAACAAGCGGAGAGACAGAATGACAAAGCTTAAATGTTCCTGATACGCACAGCATATACAGTACATATATGAGAGCGTGACATAGTGTGACGCTAATGTGATTTCCTTTTGACGGATATGAGAGGAGACGTAAACAGATTTCAATTAAAGAGCTGAGATGTGTGTGTGAGTGCGGGTGGGCTCGTCACCGACCGGTGTCACTCAGAGAAACGTCTAGCTCAATCTCTCCTGCTCTGGAGCTCAGCTGGCGTCAGAGGGGGAGACGAGAGGTTAACTGACCTAATTGAAAAACAAATAGTTGGGAATAAGTGAGGTTAAAAAGAAAGATTGAAAACTGACCCTTATTACAGAAGCCTATGACTGTACAGCTACAGAATCTCTGGCATTGAATACTAGCAGGCCTACAGGAAATTGTTACTACTCCCATCAGATGGCAGGCCTATATTACATTTCTACATCTCCCACCAGATGGCATGCCTATATTAAATAGCTACATCTCCCACCAGATAGCAGGCCTATATTAAATTGCTACATCTCCCACCAGATAGCAGGCCTATATTACATTCCTACATCTCCCACCAGATGGCAGGCCTATATTAAATAGCTACATCTCCCACCAGATGGCAGGCCTATATTAAATTGCTACATCCCCCACCAGATAGCAGGCCTATATTAAATTGCTACATCTCCCACCAGATGGCAGGCCTATATTAAATTGCTACATCCCCCACCAGATGGTAGGTCTATATTAAATTGCTACATAACATAACAAAATGTGGAAAAAGTCAAGGGATCAGAATACTTTTCCTAATGCACAGTAAGTGTATGATTTTAGAAAGATCAATCATATTCCACAAATATCAACATCTGATGTTGGTCATCACATTCAATCATCTAATTAGACATTCATTTGGTAGAACACGTCTTAATTTATTCAAAATACTGACGGAGGCCTTCTTAAAGAAAAACTAACAGGCCTGTGAGAGCCGGAATTCTTACTGGTTGGTAGGTGATCAAAAACGTATTGCATGCAATAAAATCCAAATTGATTCCTTAAAAATCATACAATGTGATTTTCTGGATTTTTGTTTTAGATTCCGTCTCTCACAGTTGAAGTGTACATATGATAAAAATTACAGACCTCTACATGAAAACCTGCAAAATCGGCAGCAGCGTGGCCTAGTGGTTAGAGCGTTTGACTAGTAACCGAAAGGTTGCAAGTTCGAATCCCCGAGCTGACAAGGTAAAAATCTGTCGTTCTGCCCCTGAACAGGCAGTTAACCCACTGTTCCTAGGCCGTCATTGAAAATAAGAATTTGTTCTTAACTGACTTGCCTGGTTAAATAAAAAAAGGGATCAAATACTTGTTCTCTCAACTGTAGGTGTTCCTTTTGTCCAGGTGGGAAAGGGCAATGTGGAGTGCAATAGAGATTGCATCATCTGTGGATCTGTAAGGGTCGTATGCTAGTTGTAGTGGGTCTAGGCTTTCTGGGATAATGGTGTTGATGTGAGCCATGACCAGCCTTTCAAAACACGTCATGGCTACAGACGTGAGTGCTACCGGTCGCTAGTCATTTAGGCAGGTTACCTTAGTGTTCTTGGGCACAGGCACTATGGTGGTGTGTTTTAAACGTGTTGGTATTACAGACTCAGACAGGGAGAGGTTGAAAATGTCAGTGAAGACACTTACCAGTTGGTCAGCGCATGCTTTGAGTACACGTCCTGGTAATCTGTCTGGTCCTGCAACCTTATGATTGTTGACCTGTTTAAAGGTCTCACTCACATCGGCTCCGGAGAGCGTGATCACACAGTCTTCTGGGAATAGCTGGTGCTCTCATGCATGTTTCAGTGTTATTTGCCTCGAAGTGAGCATGGAAGTAGTTTAGCTCGTCTGGTAGGCTCGTGTCACTGGGCAGCTCACGGCTGTGCTTCTCTTTGTAGACTGTAATGGTTTGCAAACCCTGCCACATCCGACAAGCATCAGAGTCTGTGCAGTAAGATTCGTTCTTAGTCCTGTATTGACGCTTTTCCTGTTTACTGGTTCATCGGAGGGCGTAGTGGGATTTCTTATAAGCGTCCGGGTTAGAGTTCCGCTCCTTGAAAGGGGCAGCTCTAGTCTTTAGCTCAGTACGGATGTCATCGATGCATTTATTGATGACGCCAATGACTCACGTGGTGTACTCCTCAATGCCATTGGAGGAATCCCAGAACATATTCCAGTCTGTGCTAGTGTTACAGATACAAGTACCCTGTGTGTGTATTTGTTTTCTCTCCTCCTGCCCTAGTCACAGTTGTCGCCAATCAGTTGCCAATCAGTCGCCCCTGAAGAAACCTGCTCCTTTTCCCTTACCCAATCACATCCCTTTTCCCTTGATTTAAAAACCCAGTCAGTAGTTTTCCCAAAGTGTCCTTTCTCTTTTCTCTCTCACTCCCCCTCTCTCTTTGTAAGGAGCTATCTCTCTTTTGTTTTGGTGCCTACTTCTCACTTTCCGTAATTATGTGAGTATGTATTGTTGTGGTTCATGACTGTTTGTTTGTTGGTGGGAAAAGGGGGTACAAAGCCAAGTCGCCCATGGGCATACATTACCCGTAGGAATAGTTTGTCTAAGTACCCTAGTTAGAACTGGGTGGACCACCCACTATATTTTATTGGTTAGTTAGCTAGCTGTGCTTGAGGCAGGTAAGACTAGCTTCGGGGTTTCTGGATATTTATTATTTCTTTCCTTGGGTCCAGCTCAGCCCCTTTTTCCCACACCCCATTACCGTGTGAACTGGGGTGACTGTCATCTGCAGCACCTTTATAGCCTCTGACTGCATTCCCCATTAGTAAACAATACTTTCAAGAAATGTTTATTTTGTCTGTGAACTTGAGTCATGTGTGGGGTCGTGGAGGGGAGATGCTGCACATGCACAATAAAGTTTTAGTTCTGTCTGAGTTCAATCAGCAGCACACCAAATCTCTCTCTCTCTCTGTGTGTGTGTTTGTCTTTGTAGTGTGTAAACTATTTAATAACTGCCAGGTGAAAAATGACCCTGGTGGTGTACAGCTTTCATGGAAATATGAACAAAGCCCATGTTTAACTTTTTCTAATGTTGGGTCACTCCAGGAAAAGTCATCACATTTCAAGTTGAAAAAAGCTCATTTAGGTTTTTTTCTCTGCTGTTAAACATAGAGGGTAATTTTTGACCCTTAAGACAACACAAGGGTTAAGCAACAGGATAAATATAAAATGTTTACATTGCATTTTTAGAAACACTATAAATGAAAGACAAGCTTGTTGACAGCACAACTTCTTGGCGTGTCACACTTCTTTGTCACACGTTACTTGGTGTGAACTCCCAACCACAAGTACCTGTTTCAAGAACAGAAGCTGTAACTTATTACACATTGTGAGGTATTATTCACTACCATGTAGTTTGAGAACAAGGGGTTTTTGGACCATCTGTCAGTGTCAGCAGTACTGACTTGAGTAAAAACAATCATCTTCCACAAGTATCAACATCTGTTGCGGGTCATCACATTCAGTCATTTTATTATTACACAGATTTATTTGACGGAGAAAATATTAATTCACACAAATACTGACAAAATTTACTTACCAAAGTCTAAATGTAGAGGAAAAATAGTTGACTTTTTCGAGAATGAAATGAATGAGTCACAGCAGGTCACAGGTCACTTCTTTGATTGCTTCATTGCTCGCATCAATTTTACCCAGGAGGGGATTGTATTTATTTTGTTCTTGCTGTGGTCTGTGGGGGCTCTGTCTGTGCACATTCCTCTCTGCTATGCTCTTCTCATGCCTATCATAAATCCTCTTCTTTACAATATGAAAACAGTTTGAACTACAGTTTGATGTTAGTTTGACCTCCGCACAGTGACCACAATACACTATTGGCTGACACACCTTTCATTTAAAGCTTCCAGACAACAACAGAAATGTCAATAATTAGACTCACAGTATTAACACACGTTTTAACCTGAATGCCCATAATGTTAAAATTCCTACAACATCAGTGTCTTCCTAGTTGTTTCCTTAGGACGACTTTGAATGTTTGTATGATGTCATCAAAAAGGGCATGAAACGTCACATTAGTTTTATGCAAAGTAAGTACACTCTATGGTCAATCATTTCACTTTCATGGTCTCTCTTTGACTGTCTGTTGGTCTCTCTTTGACTGTCTCTTTTTACAGGGAGACATTGTCTGGTTTATATTCAAAAGGAACGAGTCAATTAAATATTGTGCACTTTGAAGTTACACATTCTAACAATCCAATATTTTACATTGATAGTGCTTTCTAATGTCTCACCAGGGGTCTTCACACCTCCATAACAAAGCATGCAAGGGTAATAAGTACACTGAAAAAAATGAGTTTACAATTTTTTTTTATATGCAACTACATTATCTTTTATTCTGTTATCCATATCATGGTTTCACAGCAACAATATATGTTGATATGTATATATGTAAAATATGTACAAAGCCTTTATTAATTTAAAACCCCTCATTAACAATATATTATATAACAATTATAAATGAGTATTTGATCTCAAATAGACAGTCGTACAACAACATGGATGCCTAAAAAGAAAGAAAGCATTACATTAACAGTATGATATTGCAGCTGAGTTTACAGGAAATGTTCACATTCGTTCACTTGTTCACTAACATTGAAATAGAGAAACATTAATATTATGGTTTTAAAGAAAAGTTACAAAATACATAAAAATTGTTATACCATTGTACAATATACAATACAAAATGAGACAGTAATTCATGTTAACAAACTCTAAACTACATGCAGTGCATCTTCCTAGCATTCCTTACATGATGCATGATGTCATCTTGATGTGTTTATTTGACACTAGTCTTTAAGTTTGATGGTCTGTCTCATCTACTCAATCAGTGCATCCACATAATGTTCACTCATCCCTTGTCTTTTTACTGCTTTACAAAGCTACATGTGGTAAAATGTCTACCCTTGAGTCTATGGGCTTCCTGCCACGTCTGGGTTTACAGCCATTTTGATCTGTCCATACACCACCGTCTCTGTGTCTGGGGGCCTCTGCTTCCTTGCTTGATTTATTTTCACATCAGCGTAAACAACAACCTCGTCACAGCGTTCTGAAATATGAAAAGAAAGCTATTGTACAATCTGGACATTAAACAAAATGTCATGTTTATTCAACATTTAAAACGTTCTCGACAAGAAACTAAATTGCCTAGAAAATTGTACCTGAATGATCAAATCTGGATCTTTGTTTCTTGCATAGATGGTTAATACCAACAAACAGTGCAAGAAGTGTGAGAGTTCCAACAGTCAGAGCTACAGACACTGTCACAGCTACTGAAGGAAACTGGGAAGAGACAACTAGAAAGAAATCAGAACACAACACTTGTTGACCATGTAAATGAAACAGAGTTGTACTCTTAATTCAAAAGGTGGGAATGAAGTCAACTGTCCTGACATTACCTTGGCAGGCCAGTAGATGAATAGTAGAGTTGCTGCTGCTAACTTTATTCTGAACCATACAGGTCAGGGTTTCTGTCACATCACTCTTCAGTATGATGACACTGTTCTGGTAGTGGTCATAAGCTACACTTCTGGTCAGATTCTGGCCATTCAGGGTCCAGCTGTACTGAAGACCATCTCCCTCTGAGGAGCATGTGACCACGGTCTCTCCATGAGGCAGACAGAGGTGAGACAATACTGGCTCTGACACCGGGGCTGACAGACACAAACACAAGAGATCACTCAAATACCCTAACTCTGATTCATTAAAACATTATATCTAAAGTACTGTATGAGGTAACAATATACTCTCTATGTGTTGTACTACTGCTGCCAAGTCCTACAGTACAAACCGATTGAAGTACTAACATCCTGGTGACCTTTCAGAAATACCCCTCACCAAGAAAAGGATGCATGAAGTATTTAGTCCTAACTAAAAAATGAAACAATTCTGTACCTTGTATCTCAAGTAGCATGTTGACTTTGCGCAACAATGTTCCCTCTGAATTATGTATTTCCATTTGGTAATCTCCACTGTCTTCTTCTATAACTCTGTCCCATCTCAATGTTCCATTATTAAAGAACTCAGAGCGATTCACATAATCCTGATGCAATTTAGATCTCCAGTCTTCTCCAGTTTTGAAGTGCAGAATACGAGTAAAATCTTTTTTCAATTGTATTTCTTCATTACTGCTGTCTGCAGCCAGCTGTAAGGACAAAGATTCTCCCAAAGCCCCATAGCAGTGATGAGTTCCATTCTTGCGAGAGAGATTACAGGCCTTGGCACTAACTGTGGAGCAATGATCTTAGGTCAGTATGTTATGATATGGGGACAAGGTTAGTGTAGGGACATAGACAAACACTATACAGCATACACTTCCACACTCTATTCCCCCAGGTGACAGCAACAGGCCATTCTTGAACATGGGAGACATTCTTACTGATCTGCTAGAGAACCAGTTTGGATTTAAGAATAACTTTTGTATGACTAAAGCCTTTAGTGAAAGGTCTAATGCTTTAATATTTAATCATTTCTGCACTCCAAATTAATATTCATTATATGAATAGGCCTGTTTTATTTTGTGTGGCTTGCCGTTCCAAATAAAACTGAGTCTTCATTTCTCATATAATTAAATATGTCGCTAATATGTCGCTATGTGTAGACAAGGCCATAAACAACAAGGCCATAAACAAGGTAAACTGAGATATGACTAAAGAGGAATAGGTCTTGCCTTTCATTAAATTGTAGAAAGCAGATAACTCAGTTTTCATTTATTCCTGTTATAGACTATGGTGATATTAAATACATGAATGCAGCTACCAATTTATCGCAGAACACTTAGTTTTATAACATCTGACAGTTTTGACATCACTGTATCCTTCATCATAAAGTTGGTTGGACTTCGCTAAAAACACGTAGGTCACTTCATTATGCTGTTTTTCTTCATAAAGCCTTAGTCAATAAGATACCAATTTACTTAACATCATTGTTGAGATATAGAATCTGGGATTACAACAGTAGATCCCAGGGCTGGTTAATGATGGAGTCTCCACGTGTATCCACAGAGTTGGGTAAATCTGTATTTTCTTACCAGGCCCCTGGACCCAAACTGTTACAGACCTATATCCATCCTGCCCTGCCTATCTAAGGTCTTCGAAAGCCAAGTCAACAAACAGGTCACTGACCATCTCGAATCCCACCGCACCTTCTCCGCTGTGCAATCTGGTTTCCGAGCCGGTCATGGGTGCACCTCAGCCACACTCAAGGTATTCAACGATATCATAACCGCCATCGATAAAAGACAGTACTGTGCAGCCGTCTTCATCGACCTTGCCAAGGCTTTCGACTCTGTCAATCACCATATTCTTATCGGCAGACTCAGGAGCCTCGGTTTTTCGGATGACTGCCTTGCCTGGTTCACCAATTACTTTGCAGACAGAGTTCAGTGCGTCAAATCGGAGGGCATACTGTGTGGTCCTCTGGCAGTCTCTATGGGGGTGCCACAGGGTTCAATTCTCGGGCCGACTCTTTTCTCTGTGTATATCAATGATGTCGCTCTTGCTGCGGGCGATTCCCTGATCCACCTCTACGCAGACGACACCATTCTATATACCTTCGGCCCGTCTTTGGACACTGTGCTATCTAACCTCCAAACAAGCTTCAATGCCATACAACACTCCTTCCGTGGCCTCCAACTGCTCTTAAACGCTAGTAAAACCAAATGCATGCTTTACAACCGGTCGCTGCCTGCACCCGCATGCCCGACTAGCATCACCACCCTGGATGGTTCCGACCTAGAATATGTGGACGTCTATAAGTACCTAGGTGTCTGGCTAGACTGCAAACTCTCCTTCCAGACTCATATCAAACATCGAAAATCAAATCAAGAGTCGGCTTCCTATTCCGCAACAAAGCCTCCTTCACTCACGCCGCCAAGCTTACCCTAGTAAAACTGACTATCCTACCGATCCTCGACTTCGGCGATGTCATCTACAAAATGGCTTCCAACACTCTACTCAGCAAACTGGATGCAGTCTATCACAGTGCCATCCGTTTCGTCACTAAAGCACCTTATACCACCCACCACTGCGACTTGTATGCTCTAGTCGGCTGGCCCTCGCTACATATTCGTCGCCAGACCCACTGGCTCCAGGTCATCTACAAGTCCATGCTAGGTAAAGCTCCGCCTTATCTCAGCTCACTGGTCATGATGGCAACACCCATCCGTAGCACGCGCTCCAGCAGGTGTATCTCACTGATCATCCCTAAAGCCAACACCTCATTTGGCCGCCTTTCGTTCCAGTACTCTGCTGCCTGTGACTGGAACGAATTGCAAAAATCACTGAAGTTGGAGACTTTTATCTCCCTCACCAACTTCAAACATCAGCTATCTGAGCAGCTAACCGATCGCTGCAGCTGTACATAGTCTATTGGTAAATAGCCCACCCTTTTTCACCTACCTCATCCCCATACTGTTTTTATTTATTTACTTTTCTGCTCTTTTGCACACCAATATCTCTACCTGTACATGACCATCTGATCATTCATCACTCCAGTGTTAATCTGCAAAATTGTAATTATTTGCCTACCTCCTCATGCCTTTTGCACACATTGTATATAGACTCCCCCTTTGGTTTCTACTGTGTTATTGACTTGTTAATTGTTTACTCCATGTGTAACTCTTTGTTGTCTGCTCACACTGCTATGCTTTATCTTGGCCAGGTCGCAGTTGCAAATGAGAACTTGTTCTCAACTAGCCTACCTGGTTAAATAAAGGTGAAATAAAAAAAAATAAAAAAAATCATGTGGAATAATCTCCATGTAACGTATAGTAGTGAGATCATTTCTTTCTTTCAGGATATGAATACCGACTTTGTCCACGTCACCATCAGACCATTTTATTGGTCAACTATATGGTAATGTAAAACATTTTTTGTGTGTGATTCACTAGGTAGTATAGTATTACATTCATCATAATTTGGTTGTAATCCAGAGGGGTTAGAAAAAGTATCTAGATCCTCTGAGGCGGTGAAGGGATCCAGATTGTGGATTTAATAGAAAACAGTAATCATTAGCGTAGAATTGACACCTCGGTTTTCAAACCCTGGATTTCTAGCATCTTGATATTACTGTTGGATCTGATTTTAATAACAAACATTTAGATTGTCATAATAAATAGAAATGCCGATAGTGGACAGTCTTGTTTTAGTCCTCTTGACATTTGAATACTTTCAGAGAAGTAGCCATTATTTACTATTTTACACTATACATAACTTTAACACATTCTATAAGAGATTCTCAAAAAGGGAAATATTCCAAGCATTTATATATAAATTGCAGTCGTACTTTATCAAAAGCCTTTTCAAAGTCAGCTATGAATAACAGGCCTGGTTTCCCAGATTGTTCATAGTGTTCTATCGTTTCCAGTACTTGTCTTATATTATCTCCAATGTATCGTCCATGTTAAAATCCTGTGTGATATGGATGAATAATATTCGACAATACCTTTTAAATTCTATGCGCTATTCATTTTAATATCATTTTTGCATCACAACACTGAAGTGTAAGGGGCCTCCACATTATTAAATGGACTGGATCTTTATATTTACCACTTGGGTCCTGTTTCAGTAATAATTAAATCAGATGTTCTTGTTGAGTATCTGATAATCTACAATTTTTCTAGGAGTTTGTAAAACATGCAATAAACATCCTCTGAGAACATCAAAAAAGGATTGATGTACCTCAACTGGTATTCCATCCAGCTCTGGAGTTTTCCCAGATTTAAAGGCTTTAATTGCATCAAGAAGTTCCTCCTCTCCAATTTGGCCTTCACTTTAGTCTTTCTGTACAGAAAGACGTGCTTAAAGTACTCTGCTTCCTCTTTCAAATTATTGTTTGGTGAATCATGGGTGACACTGTCATTTGTAACAAGTTTATGTACATTATTTTTGTTAGCAATTCTATGTTGAATATTAAAAAATAATTTGGTGCATTTTTCCCAATTAATTTTTTATAATATATTACACTTGGTCTTTCTTGAATAGGTTCCTCCATTTATTTAGGTATTTCGTCTAACTTATTCTGTGCCTCTATGGTTCAGTTTTTATTGCCATATAGCTGTACAATTAGTACTTTATTTACTTTCTTAATACAAACTCTTTTGACCTAAATTGCTTTGGTTTTCAAAATTATTCTTGTAATTGCATGCCCTCTAAAGGCACATTTAAAAGTGCCCCATACAACAAGGGGATCTGCTGTACCTACAGTATGTTATGTCAGAGAGTCAGTTCTTCATTCTTCTGTCCGAGATCTTTTTTTCAATTTTCGCGTAAAATGACATAGCCTAATCTAACTGCCTTTAACTCAGGCCCAGAAGCAAGGATATGCATATTCTTGGTACCATTTGAAAGGAAACACCTTTAAGTTTGTGGAAATGTGAAAGGAATGTTGGAGAATATAACACAATAGATCTGGTAAAAGATAATACAAAGAAAAAAACAACTGTTCTTTTGTATATTTTTTTCTACCATCATCTTTGAAATGCAAGAGAACGGTCATAATGTATTATTCCAGCCCAGGTGCAATTTAGATTTTGGCCAGTGTATGTGCAAAGTTTTAGACTGATCCAATGAACCATTGCATTTCTGTTAAAAATGTTGTATCATGACTGCCCAAATGTGTCTAATTTATTTATTTATTTTACTTTTCATGTTCAAAATTGTGCACTCTCCTCAACCAATAACATAGAATTATTTCACTGTAATAGCTACTGTAAATTGGACAGTACGGTTAAGTTAACAAGAATTTAAGCTTTCTGACATTATCAGATATGTCTATGTCCTGGGAAATGTTCTTGTTACTTACAACCACATGCTAATCGCATTAGCCTATGGAAGGGACACCGATCCCAAAGAAGTTTTAAAAACAAGTTATTAAATAGGCTCGGATTACATTTCCAATATCCTCGCCCACGTGGAAATTCTGTAGGAGTAATGTGTATGCCAATTATTTGATGGTCCGACTGCATTCTATCCCCTATCAACACTTTTAAAACTTTGTGACAACGAGAATTAAATAAGAAAGTAATCAAGACGACGAGCTTGCTTGAGACTCCGCTATGTATATCTCACTAGGTCAGGATATGTATGTCTCCATATATCCACTAGTTCCAATATATCAATGATATTTGTCATTTCCTTAAATGCATGAGGGTGATAGTTTGTAGTGTGATTTCCTTCACGGTCATTGAGGTATTTAAAACCATATTATAATATCCTACCATAATAATAGAGTCTTGTATTGCTTGTAGGCTTGATCAATTATGGATATCTTTAAGAAATGGCTTTCTTGCCACTCTTCCATAAAGGCCAGATTTGTGCAATATACGACTGATTGTTGTCCTATGGACAGAGTCTCCCACCTTAGCTGTAGATCTCTGCAGTTCATCCAGAGTGATCATGGGCCTCTTGGCTGCATCTGTGATCAGTCTTCTCCTTGTATGAGCTGAAAGTTTAGAGGGACGGCCAGGTCTTGGTAGATTTGCAGTGGTCTGATACTCCTTCCATTTCAATATTATCGCTTGCACAGTGCTCCTTGGGATGTTTAAAGCTTGGGAAATCTTTTTGTATCCAAATCCGGCTTTAAACTTCTTCACAACAGTATCTCGGACCTGCCTGGTGTGTTCCTTGTTCTTCATGATGCTCTCTGCGCTTTTAACGAACCTCTGAGACTATCACAGTGCAGGTGCATTTATACGGAGACTTGATTACACACAGGTGTATTGTATTTATCCTCACTGAACTTCTGGAGAGAGTTTGCTGCACTGAAAGTAAAGGCTGAATAATTTTGCACGCCCAATTTTTCAGTTTTTGATTTGTTAAAAAAGTTTGAAATATCCAATAAATGTCCTTCCACTTCATGATTGTGTCCCACTTGTTGTTGATTCTTCACAAAAAAATACAGTTTTATATCTTTATGTTTGAAGCCTGAAATGTGGCAAAAGGTCGCAAGGGTCAAGGGGGCCGAATACTTTCGCAAGGCACTGTATATATTTTCAAAGACCCCTAGACTTATAATTACACCAATAATAGCAGGCTAGCTAATCGGTTTTGTAACAAGTGTGTAAGTGTATGTCTGTGATGCATTAATGTAAGTCTGAAGGTGTAAAGTATAACATTAATGCAATACCAAATATTCACATTTTTGCAAAGCAAACATTTTATGTATCTCAGTTCTGTATTATTTATCTAACACTTGTTATTAGTGGACACACTCTTATACATTTGAACTGATGATTATTATTTTGTGTACATTTGGTAACTATATAATCTAATAAATGTAAATTTGATTAGCAGAACATGTTCAAATATTAGCATCATTGTTAGTGTCTTATTAATTCTTGGCTAGGCCTCTGTTCTGTGTAATATCATGTCTCACCTTGTGCTGCTACTGCTGCCACCACCAGAACTATAGTAATCACAGGATCCATTTCTCTTCTGGCTGCACAAGACGAGTGACATTTAGCAGAAGTCTCACAGGAGCACTACCATAAATACTGAGTGAAATCACGTGAACAAATCATAATGTGCTGATACTCTACAAATGAAAGACAGGCAAGTAGAGAAGACAATGTGCATGTTTGTCAGGGTGACAAACAGACTTTGACACTTTTGTAAGCAGTGCATACCTAGTGTGAACAGAAAACCACAAGTATACTGTGCCTGCTTACAAACTTCATATTTTATTCCACTTAACTTGTTGGTATGCATTTACTGCCATATTATTTAATGATGATTGTCCACTACTTTTTGAGAATGAAATGAATGAGTCACAGCAGGTCACAGGTCACTTCTTTGATTGCTTCATTGCTCGCATCAATTTTACCCAGGAGGGGATTGTATTTATTTTGTTCTTGCTGTGGTCTGTGGGGGCTCTGTCTGTGCACATTCCTCTCTGCTATGATCTTCTCATGCCTATCATAAATCCTCTTCTTTACAATATGAAAACAGTTTGAACTACAGTTTGATGTTAGTTTGACCTCCGCACAGTGACCACAATACACTATTGGCTGACACACCTTTCATTTATAGCTTCCAGACAACAACAGAAATGTCAATAATTAGACTCACAGTATTAACACACGTTTTAACCTGAATGCCCATAATGTTAAAATTCCTACAACATCAGTGTCTTCCTAGTTGTTTCCTTAGGACGACTTTGAATGTTTGTATGATGTCATCAAAAAGGGCATAACACATTAGTTTTATGCAAAGTAAGTACACTCTATGGTCAATCATGTCACTATTATGGTCTCTCTTTGACTGTCTGTTGGTCTCTCTTTGACTGTCTCTTTTTACAGGGAGACATTGTCTGGTTTATATTCAAAAGGAACGATTCAATTAAATATTGTGCACTTTGAAGTTACACATTCTAACAATCCAATATTTTACATTGATAGTGCTTTCTAATGTCTCACCAGGGGTCTTCACACCTCCATAACAAAGCATGCAAGGGTAATAAGTACACTGAAAAAAATGAGTTTACAATTTTTTTTTATATGCAACTACATTATCTTTTATTCTGTTATCCATATCATGGTTTCACAGCAACAATATATGTTGATATGTATATATGTAAAATAGGTACAAAGCCTTTTATTAATTTAAAACCCCTCATTAACAATATATTATATAACAATTATAAATGAGTATTTGATCTCAAATAGACAGTCGTACAACAACATGGATGCCTAAAAAGAAAGAAAGCATTACATTAACAGTATGATATTGCAGCTGAGTTTACAGGAAATGTTCACATTCGTTCACTTGTTCACTAACATTGAAATAGAGAAACATTAATATTATGGTTTTAAACAAAAGTTACAAAATACTTTAAAATTGTTATACCATTGTACAATATACAATACAAAATGAGACAGTAATTCATGTTAACAAAGTCTAAACTACATGCAGTGCATCTTCCTAGCATTCCTTACATGATGCATGATGTCATCTTGATGTGTTTATTTGACACTAGTCTTTAAGTTTGATGGTCTGTCTCATCTACTCAATCAGTGCATCCACATAATGTTCACTCATCCCTTGTCTTTTTACTGCTTTACAAAGCTACATGTGGTAAAATGTCTACCCTTGAGTCTATGGGCTTCCTGCCACGTCTGGGTTTACAGCCATTTTGATCTGTCCATACACCACCGTCTCTGTGTCTGGGGGCCTCTGCTTCCTTGCTTGATTTATTTTCACATCAGCGTAAACAACAACCTCGTCACAGCGTTCTGAAATATGAAAAGAAAGCTATTGTACAATCTGGACATTAAACAAAATGTCATGTTTATTCAACATTTAAAACGTTCTCGACAAGAAACTAAATTGCCTAGAAAATTGTACCTGAATGATCAAATCTGGATCTTTGTTTCTTGCATAGATGGTTAATACCAACAAACAGTGCAAGAAGTGTGAGAGTTCCAACAGTCAGAGCCACAGACACTGTCACAGCTACTGAAGGAAACTGGGAAGAGACAACTAGAAAGAAATCAGAACACAACACTTGTTGACCATGTAAATGAAACAGAGTTGTACTCTTAATTCAAAAGGTGGGAATGAAGTCAACTGTCCTGACATTACCTTGGCAGGCCAGTAGATGAATAGTAGAGTTGCTGCTGCTAACTTTATTCTGAACCATACAGGTCAGGGTTTCTGTCACATCACTCTTCAGTATGATGACACTGTTCTGGTAGTGGTCATAAGCTACACTTCTGGTCAGATTCTGGCCATTCAGGGTCCAGCTGTACTGAAGACCATCTCCCTCTGAGGAGCATGTGACCACGGTCTCTCCATGAGGCAGACAGAGGTGAGACAACACTGGCTCTGACACCGGGGCTGACAGACACAAACACAAGAGATCACTCAAATACCCTAACTCTGATTTATTAAAACATTATATCTAAAGTACTGTATGAGGTAACAATATACTCTCTATGTGTTGTACTACTGCTGCCAAGTCCTACAGTACAAACCGATTGAAGTACTAACATCCTGGTGACCTTTCAGAAATACCCCTCACCAAGAAAAGGATTCATGAAGTATTTAGTCCTAACTAAAAAATGAAACAATTCTGTACCTTGTATCTCAAGTAACATGTTGACTTTGCGCAACAATGTTCCCTCTGAATTATGTATTTCCAATTGGTAATCTCCACTGTCTTCTTCTATAACTCTGTCCCATCTCAATGTTCCATTATTAAAGAACTCAGAGCGATTCACATAATCCTGATGCAATTTAGATCTCCAGTCTTCTCCAGTTTTGAAGTGCAGAATACGAGTAAAATCTTTTTTCAATTGTATTTCTTCATTACTGCTGTCTGCAGCCAGCTGTAAGGACAAAGATTCTCCCAAAGCCCCATAGCAGTGATGAGTTCCATTCTTGCGAGAGAGATTACAGGCCTTGGCACTAACTGTGGAGCAATGATCTTAGGTCAGTATGTTATGATATGGGGACAAGGTTAGTGTAGGGACATAGACAAACACTATACAGCATACACTTCCACACTCTATTCCCCAGGGGACAGCAACAGGCCATTCTTGAACATGGAAGACATTCTTACTGATCTGATAGAGAACCAGTTTGGATTTAAGAATAACTTTTGTATGACTAAAGCCTTTAGTGAAAGGTCTAATGCTTTAATATTTAATCATTTCTGCACTCCAAATTAATATTCATTATATGAATAGGCCTGTTTTATTTTGTGTGGCTTGCCGTTCCAAATAAAACTGAGTCTTCATTTCTCATATAATTAAATATGTCGCTAATATGTCGCTATGTGTAGACAAGGCCATAAACAACAAGGCCATAAACAAGGTAAACTGAGATATGACTAAAGAGGAATAGGTCTTGCCTTTCATTAAATTGTAGAAAGCAGATAACTCAGTTTTCATTTATTCCTGTTATAGACTATGGTGATATTAAATACATGAATGCAGCTACCAATTTATCGCAGAACACTTAGTTTTATAACATCTGACAGTTTTGACATCACTGTATCCTTCATCATAAAGTTGGTTGGACTTCGCTAAAAACACGTAGGTCACTTCATTATGCTGTTTTTCTTCATAAAGCCTTAGTCAATAAGATACCAATTTACTTAACATCATTGTTGAGATATAGAATCTGGGATTACAACAGTAGATCCCAGGGCTGGTTAATGATGGAGTCTCCACGTGTATCCACAGAGTTGGGTAAATCTGTATTTTCTTACCAGGCCCCTATCATGTGGAATAATCTCCAAGTAACGTATTGTAGTGAGATCATTTCTTTCTTTCAGGATATGAATACAGAGTTTGTCCACGTCACCATCAGACCATTTTATTGGTCAACTATATGGTAATGTAAAACATTTTTTGTGTGTGATTCACTAGGTAGTATAGTATTACATTCATCATAATTTGGTTGTAATCCAGAGGGGTTAGAAAAAGTATCTAGATCCTCTGAGGCGGTGAAGGGATCCAGATTGTGGATTTAATAGAAAACAGTAATCATTAGCGTACAATTGACACCTCGGTTTTCAAACCCTGGATTTCTAGCACCTTGATATTACTGTTGGATCTGATTTTAATAACAAACATTTAGATTGTCATAATAAATAGAAATGCCTATAGTGGACAGTCTTGTTTTAGTCCTCTTGACATTTGAATACTTTCAGAGAAGTAGCCATTATTTACTATTTTACACTATACATAACTTTAACACATTCTATAAGAGATTCTCAAAAAGGGAAATATTCCAAGCATTTATATATAAATTGCAGTCGTACTTTATCAAAAGCCTTTTCAAAGTCAGCTATGAATAACAGGCCTGGTTTCCCAGGTAGAACACTATGAACAATTGTTTCCAGTACTTGTCTTATATTATCTCCAATGTATCTTCCATGTTGAAATCCTGTGTGATATGGATGAATAATATTCGACAATACCTTTTAAATTCTATGAGCTATTCATTTTAATATCATTTTTGCATCACAACACTGAAGTGTAAGGGGCCTCCACGTTATTAAATGGACTGGATCTTTATATTTACCACTTGGGTCCTGATTGATATAATTAAATCAGATCTTCTTGTTGAGTATCTGATAATCTACCATTTTTCTAGGAGTTTGTAAAACATGCAATAAACATCCTCTGAGAACATCAAAAAAGGATTGATGCACCTCAACTGGTATTCCATCCAGCTCTGGAGTTTTCCCAGATTTAAAGGCTTTAATTGCATCAAGAAGTTCCTCCTCTCCAGTCTATCACAGTGCAATCCGTTTTATCACCAAAGCCCCATATACTACCCACCATTGCGACCTGTACGCTCTCGTTGGCTGGCCCTCGCTTCATACTCGTCGCCAAACCCACTGGCTCCATGTCATCTACAAGACCCTGCTAGGTAAAGTCCCCCCTTATCTCAGCTCGCTGGTCACCATAGCATCTCCCACCTGTAGCACACGCTCCAGCAGGTATATCTCTCTAGTCACCCCCAAAACCAATTCTTTCTTTGGCCGCCTCTCCTTCCAGTTCTCTGCTGCCAATGACTGGAACGAACTACAAAAATCTCTGAAACTGGAAACACTTATCTCCCTCACTAGCTTTAAGCACCAACTGTCAGAGCAGCTCACAGATTACTGCACCTGTACATAGCCCACCTATAATTTAGCCCAAACAACTACCTCTTTCCCAACTGTATTTAATTTTAATTTATTTATTTATTTTGCTCCTTTGCACCCCATTATCTTTTTATTTCTACTTTGCACATTCGTCCATTGCAAAACTACCATTCCAGTATTTTACTTGCTATATTGTATTTACTTTGCCATCATGGCCTTTTTTGCCTTTACCTCCCTTCTCACCTCATTTGCTCACATTGTATATAGACTTGTTTATACTGCATTATTGACTGTATGTTTGTTTTTACTCCATGTGTAACTCTGTGTCGTTTTATCTGTCGAACTGCTTTGCTTTATCTTGGCCAGGTCGCAATTGTAAATGAGAACTTGTTCTCAACTTGCCTACCTGGTTAAATAAAGGTAAAATAAAAAAATAAAAAAATAAAAATTTGGCCTTCACTTTAGTCTTTCTGTACAGCTGTTAATTTTACATTTAAATTGAGATGGAGGAGACTGAAATGAAGACGTGTTTTAAATTACTTTGCTTCCTCTTTCAAATTATTGTTTGGTGAATCATGGGTGACACTGTCATTTGTAACAAGTTTATGTAAATTATTCTATGTTCAATATTTAAAAAATAATTTGCTGCATTTTTCCCAATTCATTTTTATAATATATAATATATTACACTTGGTCTTTCTTGAATAGGTTCCTCCATTTATTTAGGTATTTCGTCTAACTTATTCTGTGCCTCTATGGTTCAGTTTTTATTGCCATATAGCTGTACAATTAGTACTTTATTTACTTTGTTAATACGAACTCTTTTTGACCTAAATTGCTTTGGTTTTCAAAATTATTCTTGTAATTGCATGCCCTCTAAAGGCACATTTAAAAGTGCCCCATACAATAAGGGGATCTGCTGTACCTACAGTATGTTATGTCAGAAAAAGTCAGTTCTTCATTCTTCTGTCCGAGATCTTAAGGATCCTCCCCTTTTTTCAATTTTCGCGTAAAATGACATAGCCTAATCTAACTGCCTTTAACTCAGGCCCAGAAGCAAGGATATGCATATTCTTGGTACCATTTGAAAGGAAACACCTTTAAGTTTGTGGAAATGTGAAAGGAATGTTGGAGAATATAACACAATAGATCTGGTAAAAGATAATACAAAGAAAAAAACAACTGTTCTCTTGTATATATTTTTCTACCATCATCTTTGAAATGCAAGAGAACGGTCATAATCTATTATTCCAGCCCAGGTGCAATTTAGATTTTGGCCAGTGTATATGCAAAGTTTTAGACTAATCCAATGAACCATTGCATTTCTGTTAAAAATGTTGTATCATGACTGCCCAAATGTGCCTAATTTGTTTATTAATAACTTTTTATGTTCAAAATTGTGCACTCTCCTCAAACAATAACATTAAATTCTTTCACTGTAATAGCTACTGTAAATTGGACAGTGCGGTTAGGTTAACAAGAATTTAAGCTTTCTGACATTATCAGATATGTCTATGTCCTGGGAAATGTTCTTGTAACTTACAACCACATGCTAATCGCATTAGCCTACGGAAGGGACACCGATCCCAAATAAGTTTTAAAAACAAGTTATCATCAAATAGGCTTGGATTACATTTCCAATATCCTCGCCCACGTGGAAATTCTGTAGGAGTAATGTGTATGCCAATTATTTGATGGTCCGACTGCATTCTATCCCCTATCAACACTTTTTAAAGTTTTTGTGACAACGAGAATTACATAAGAAAGTAATCAAGACGACTAGCTTGCTTGTGACTCCGCTATGTATATCTCACTAGGTCAGGATATGTATGCCTCCATATATCCACTAGTTCCAATATATCAATGATATTCGTAATTTCCTTAAATGCATGAGGGTGATAGTTTGTAGTGTGATTTGCTTCACGGTCATTGAGGTATTTAAAACCATATTATAATATCCCACAATAATAATAGAGTCTTGTATTGCTTGTAGGCTTGATCAATTATTATATACATTTTCAAAGACCCCTAGACTTACGATTACACCAATAATAGCAGGCTAGCTAATCGGTTTTGTAACAAGTGTGTAAGTGTATGTCTGTGATGCATTAATGTAAGTCTGAAGGTGTAAAGTATAACATTAATGCAATACCAAATATTCACATTTTTGCAAAGCAAACATTTTATGTATCTCAGTTCTGTATTATTTATCTAACACTTGTTATTAGTGGACACACTCTTATACATTTGAACTGATGATTATTATTTTGTGTACATTTGGTAACTATATAATCTAATAAATGTAAATTTGATTAGCAGAACATGTTCAAATATTAGCATCATTGTTGTTAGTGTCCTATTAAGGCTTGGCTAGGCCTCTGTTCTGTGTAATATAATTTCTCACCTTGTGCTGCTGCTGCTGCCACCACCAGAACTATAGTAATCACAGGATCCATTTCTCCTCTGGCTGCACAAGACAAGCGACATTTAGTCTTACAGGAGCACTACCATAAATACTGAGTGAATTGTCGTGAACTGATCATAATGTGCTGATACTCTACAAATGAAAGACAGGCTTGTAGAGAAGACAATGTGCATGTTTGTCAGGGTGACAGACAGACTTTGACACTTTTGTAAGCAGTACATACCTAGTGTGAACAGAAAACCACAAGTATACTGTGCCTGCTTGCAAACTTCATATTTTATTCCACTTAACTTGTTGGTATGCATTTACTGCCATATTATTTAATGATGATTGTCCAGAGGTGAGGTGGATGAATAGAGTCAATTAAACATCTAAAATATAATCCAAGGAACACAATTAAAAGGTCACTAACTTTAATCCTAATCAACTGCAATGGGAAAGATAATAAAATAAAGAAAAAAACAATTAAATTGTCTGATCCAATACAACCATTATCAAAATAATGTTGGTATTTGTTTTTTGGAAAAATATATTTCAAAATTCAATACTGTTTGTCTTTTTTCTTGTTGTAAAGATTTGTTTCGTTAGTAATGGTAACTTGTACCGGCCAGTTTCCCGGACAGAGATTAAGTCTAGTCCTCAAATTAAAAAACATTATCAATAAAGAATGTCTATTGAAATAGCTTTTTAGTCCAGGACTAGTGACGTTGGCAAACCAGCAAAGCGTTCATATATGTTCAACCATATCATTTTCCATTATAATCACAAAATATTATAAATTGCATGCAATTAATAGTAACCTGGAGTGTTTCCATGTATACAGTGCTTCCCGAAAGTATTCAGTATTCCTCAACTTTTTACACGTTTTTTTACGTTACAGCCTTATCCTAAAATGTATTAAATATTTTTTTCATATTTACATAAGTATTCAGACCCTTTACTCAGTACTTTGTTGAAGCACCTTTGGCAGAGATTACAGCCTTGAGTCTTCTTAGGTATGATTCTACAATCTTGGTACACCGGTATTTGGAAAGTTTCTCCCATTCTTCTCTGCAGATCCTCTCTAGTTCTGTCAGGTTGGATGGGGAGCGTTGGTGAACAGCTATTTTCAGGTCTCTCCAGAGATGTTCGTTCGGACTGGGCCATTGACGAACATTCAGAGACTTGTCCCGAAGCCACTCCTGTGTTGTCCTGAGCACTCTGGAGCAGGTTTTCATCAAGGATCTCTGTGTACCTTGCTCCGTTCATCTTTGCCTCGATCCTGACTTGTCTCCCAGTCCTTGCCACTGAAAAATATCTCCACAGCATGATGCTGCCACCACCATGCTTCACTGTAGGGATGGTGCCAGGTTTCCTCCAGACGAGACGTATGACATTCAGGCCAAAGAGTTCAATCTTGTTTTCATCAGAACAGAGACTCTTGTTTCTCACGGTCTGAGAGGCTTTAGGTACCGTTTGGCAAACTCCAAGTGAGTTATCATGTGCCTGAGAAGTGGCTTCTGTCTGGCCACTCTACCATAAATGCCTGATTGGTGGAGTGCTGCAGAGATGGATGTCCTTCTGGAAGGTTCTCCCATCTCCACAGGAACTCTAGAGCTCTGTCAGAGTGACCATCGGGTTCTTGGTCACCTCCCTGACCAAGGCCCTTCTATTCGATTGCTCAGTTTTGCTGGGCGGCCTGTTCTAGGAAGAGTCTTGGTGGTTCCAAACTTCTTCCATTTAATAATGATGGAGGCCACTGTGTTCTTGGGGACCTTCAATGCAAACACTTCCCCAGATCTGTTCCTCAACACAATCCTGTCTCGGAGCTCTGCGGACAATTCCCTCGATTATTGGCATGGTTTTTGCTCTGACATGCACTGTCAACTGTGGGACATTATATAGATAGGTGTGTTCCTTTCTAAATCATGTCCAATCAGTTGAATTTACGACAGATGGACTCCAGTCAAGTTGTAGAAACATCTCAAGGATGATCAATGAAAACAGGATTCAACTGAGCTCAATTACAAGTCTCATAGCAAAGGGTATGAATACTTATAAAAATAAGGCATTTCTAGGTTTTGTAATTTATGCAAATCTGTTTTCGCTTTTGTCAATATGGGGTATTGTGTGTAGATTGCTGGGTATTTTCCTTTTTTATATCCATTTTAGAATAAGGCTGTAACTTAACAAAATGTGAAAAAGGTCAAGGGGTCTCAATACTTTCCGAAGGCAATGTACACATACACACAGTCCCAGTCAAAGGTTTGGACACACCTGCTCATTCAAGGGTTTTTCTTTATTTTGACTATTTTCTACATTGTGGAATAATAGTGAAGACATCAACACTATTAAATAACACATATGGAGAGTTAAACAAATCTAAATGTATTTTATACTTGAGATTCTTCAAAGTAGCCACCCTTTGCCTTGATGACAGCTTTGCACACTCTTGGCATTCCCCAACCAACTTCACCTGGAATGCTTTTTCAACAGTCTCGAAGGAGTTCCCACATATGCTGAGCACTTGTTGGCTGCTTTTCCTTATCCACTCAGCGGTCCAACTCATCCCAAACCATCTCAATTGGGTTGAGGTCGGGTGATTGTGGGGACCAGGTCATCTGATGCAGCACTCCATCCCTCTCGTTCTTGGTCAAATAACCCTTACACAGCCTGGGGGTGTGTTGGGTCATTGTCATGTTGAATAACAAATGATAGTCCCACTATGCGCAAACCAGATGTGATGGTGTTTCACTGCAGAATGGTGTGATAGCCATGCTGGTTAAGTGTGCATTGAATTTTAAATAAATCACTGACAGTGTCTCCAGCAAAGCACCCCCACAACTCCTCCTCCATGTTTCACGGAGGGAACTATACATGCGGAGATCATCTGTTCAGCATCTCTGTATCTCACAAAGACACAGCGGTTGGAACCAAAAATGTGGTCTCATCAGACCGAAGGACGGATTTCCACCTTCTAATGTCCATTGCTTGTGTTTCTTGACCCAAACAAGTCTCTTCGTATTATTAGTATCCTTTAGTAGTGGCTTTTTTGCATCAATTCAACCATGATGGCCTGATTCACACAGTCCCCTCTGAACAGTTGGTGTTGAGATGTGTCTGTTATTGAAATCTGTGAAGCATTTATTTGGGCTGCAATTCCTGAAGCTCTCATGAACTTATCCTCTGCAGCAGCGGTAACTCTGGGTCTTCCTTTCCTGTGGCGGTCCTCATTAGAGCCAGTTTCATCATAGTACTTGATGATTTTAGTGAAGAAAAAAAAAAGTTCTTGAAATGTTCCTGATTGAAATATCTACATGTCTTAAAGTAATGATGGACGGTCATTCCTCTTTGCTTATTTGAGCTGTTCTTACCATAATATGGACTTGGTCTTTTCCCAAATAGGGCTATCTTCTGTATACCAACCCTACCTTGTCACAACACAACTGATTGGCTCAAATGCATTAAGAAGGAAAGAAATTCCACAAATTAAGTTTTAAAAGGTACACTTGTTAATTTAAATGCATTCCAGGTGAATATCTCATGAAGCTGGTTGAGAGAATGCCAAAAGTGTGCAAAGCTATCATCAAGGCAAAGGGTGGCTACTTTGAAGAATATTTGAATATTTTGATTTGTTTAACACTTTTTTGTTTATGAAATGATTCCATGTGATATTTCATAGTTGTAATGTCTTCACCATTATCCTACAATGTAGAAAATCGTACAAATAAAGAAAAACCCTTGAATGAGTATGTTTACATGTAATAACAAGATGTTCTACTTTATGGTGTTTCATTCAAAACAACATTAACTGTCATCTAGCTCTCAACACAGGAAGAACATCAGATACTGTAGGCATAAACATGAAAACAGAGTGGGTGGAGCACCAAAGTGACATCTCTCAGAAGTGGTTTCATGAAACTTGCCATGCTCAACGGATGGCACAGTTTGAAGAGAAATGCCATACTGCTTTGAGGAAACAGGTCTCACTCAATAGGCTTTTTACATTTCATATTTTAGTCATTTAGCAGACGCTCTTATCCAGTGTGACTTACAGTTAGTGCATTCATTTTAATAAATCTTCTTTGGGCTAGGCCCCTTTATTCTCAATTTCCGCCTGAATGACGTGCCCAAAGTAAACTACATGTTGCTCAGGCCCTGAAGCCATGATATGCATATAATTGGTACCATTGGAAAGAAAACACTGACGTCGGTAGAAATGTTACAGTAATGTAGGAGAATAAAACACAATAGATATGGTAGGAGAAAAATCCAAAGAAAAACCAACCTGAATGTTTATTTGAGAGAGACCATCCTCTTAGAATGGCAGGTATAAGTGCATATTGGAAGTTAGCTCCAAGTAAGCAATTCGTATGGCTTCCACAAGGTGTCAGCAGTCTATGTTCAAGGTTTCAGGCTTGTAACTTCCAAAACAATTAAGAAATATCAGTTTTAGTACAGGGACACATTCTTGGAAATTTGTGTTTGTGTGCTATAAAGACAGGATGCACCTGCTAAAATCGGTTTCCCATTGAACATACTACTTTCTGTAAGAAATATAATTTTAGGGTATCTTTTAGGGTATCTGAGGAGTAAATAGAAAGGTATTTTGAACGACTGGATTACTCAACTCGATGGCGCCAACTAAACAGACTTTTTGGGATATAAAGAAGGATTTTATCTAACAAAACAACACTACATGTTATAGCTGGGACCCTTTGGATCACAAATCAGAGGAATATTTTCAGAAAGTAAGTGTATATTTAATCTCTATTTGTGAATTTATGGGGTGCCGTCATCAAACAATCGCATGACATGCTTTCGCTGTAATAGCTACTGTAAATCGGACAGTGCAGTTAGATTAACTAGAATTTAAGCTTTCAACCGATATAAGACACTTATTTGTATCTAAATGTTGAATATCCGTAATTATTATGTTTATCTATTTGAATTGCGGGCCATCCAGTTTCACCGGAATTTGTCCCACTAGCGGGAAGCCTGGGCTTAAGATAGCTAAGTGGGACAACCACATACCACCATCATCGTAAGTCATTTTTTCTTCACAATAATGTCGCTTTCAGTAAAGTCAGAGCTTGTAAGGGGAAAAAATTGTCTAATGTGATTGTTAATCGAGGAGTGGTGCGGTGGGATATTTTAAAATACTCTTCGACTAGGATGAGGCCTAAGAAGATGGGACTCTTCTATCTTAGCTTCAGGTGAAAGCTGGTTCCAACATTGGGGTGCCAGGACATTGAAGAGCTTGGACTGGGCTGACCAGGAGTTGCCCTCCTGAAGTGTCCCAAGAGACCAGAGGTGTCAGAACGAATAACTCAGTTTGGTTTGTAGGGTTTGAGCAGAGCCTGAAGGTATGGAGGAGCTTGCAGGGTTTTAATGTCACAAGCAGGGAGCCCAGACAACATTAAGTTGCCTTACGCTTTTAAAAGGTCAAAGAAAGTTACAATCTTCCACAGCGACAGGAAGTATCTTCATAATCAAATCAATTCTATAACTTCAAATAATACTATGCTTGAAGACGTATAGATCACATTACTGAAACTCAAAAACACTGTAAAACTTTTGCAATACCTTTACATATGTCACGCCCTGGTCTTAGTATTTTGTGTTTAATTATTTATTTGGTCAGGCCAGGGTGTGACATGGGGTTATTTTGTGTTGTGTTGTGGTATTGGGGTTTTAGTAGGTATTGGGATTGTGGCTGAGTAGGGGTGTCTAGCATAGTCTATGGCTGCCTGAGGCGCTTCTCAATCAGAGTCAGGTGATTCTCGTTGTCTCTGATTGGGAACCATATTTAGGTAGCCTGGGTTTCACTGTGTGTTTGGTGGGTGATTGTTCCTGTCTCTGTGTTAGTTTGCACCAGATAGCCTCAGTCACTTTGGATTTTCTTTTTTCATTGTTTTGGAAGAGAAGAGAACGAGCGCCATTCTCCTTGCGGAGATGGTGCTAAATACATCAACACGGTCGGTCCCTGGGATTGGGCTGGCCAACACGATTCGGTTTGCTTGGAAGGAAAAGGAGTTGGAGCCTTTAGGACGGGAAACTTTTGGAAGGATAATATTGATGGGGATTCTAAAGCTGACGGTGAAGGACGTGTTTTGTTTCCAAGGCAACTCGTTGGAGGGAGCATACGACGTGGCACTATATACAGAGGAGAAACACGATGATATCCTGAGAAGGGCAAGAGCAGTGGGAGGCGAGAGGCCGATGAGCCACTATGAAATAACAAGCCTGGCGAAGAATAACTTTAGGGTTGTAACTGTCAACATTTACAACCCATACGTTAAGGATGAAGAGGTGAGGGCCTTTCTGGGGAGATACATGGATAACGTCTCCTCAGCAAGGCACCTCAAAGACTCCCTTGGGTTTTGGAATGGGAGGAGAGGCTTCCAGGCCCTCCTCAGAGAGGACCCAAAGGGACATGGTGGCTACCTCCATCCTCCTGCTATGTTCTCCCTAGGGGCTGACAGGGGGACGTTGTTTTATACACGTCAGCCCCCATTTTGCAGGCGCTGTATGGCCTACGGCCACATATTCGCCTCGTGCAGCACAAGAAAATGCAGATTTTGTGGATCTGAGGAACACGAGGCGAAGGATTGTGACAAGCCTAAGGCGTGCCACGGGTGTGGCTCGTCAGCACACCTGTGGCGGGGGTGCCCGGCTCGTCAGAGGTCATATGCGTCTGCGGCTGGGGGGGGAGCAGGAGCAGGGGATGGGGGAAGAAGAGGGGGGGAAGGAAGCAAGCCTCATGACCAGAGTACAGGTCCAGAGGGGAAGGCCGCAAGGAAGGAGGAGGAGCAAGAAGCGGCGGATGGAAGAGAGAAGGAAACGGAAGGCACGGGAGTAGGAGAACCAGGAAAAGCGGCGGAAGAAGGCAACCGAGTGGAGGAGCATGAGAGAGAAGAAAGCGAGGGAGGAGTGTTGGAGAAGGAGACGGTGGAAGAGCAAGTGGACTGGGGGGAAAGTGCCCTGGTGGAAGAGATGAGGGGTATGGTGGAGGAGCTGGTGGGGGGGGAGGGTGGTATCTCTCCACTACCGCCATCACCAAAGAAGAGAATGAAGAGGAGGGTGCGATTGGCCGACAGTGAGAGGGAGGGGATGGCCAAGAGAGTGATGGGGGTGGGAGAAACCTCTGGGTTGCTGCTGGTTTCCCCAGGCCCTCAACTTCTGTTGGGTGGGGACACACCTAACAAGACTCAGGACTGGGTACAGGAGGAGGTGGGGAGTTTTTTGTTTGGGGACTCAGCCTCCCCGATTTTTTTCCAATCCAGCTGCAGCACTGGGGAGGGGGAGGATTGTGGGGGTAGACCCAGGGTGCAGGGCACCCCGGAGCCAAACACTATTCCTGCATCCTGGGTTGGTGAGATGGAGGAAGTGGGGGGGATGTCGGGAGTACGGATGGTGTTTTCACCGGTAGATATGGAGCAGGGGAGCATCGGGTGAGTCTCCTGTTTTTGTTTTTTTCTGTCTGGGTTTAGAATTTGAGTGTATTACATGTTTTATTTGATTCTTTCATGGGGTCTAATTTTACTTTTGTTACTTTAAATGTAAGGGGTTTAAGGGATTTTGTTAAGAGGAGGGCGGTTTTTAGTTATTTGGAGGGTGTGGGGTTTGATTTTTGTTTTTTACAGGAGGTTCACCTGAGGGATGGAGGGGATGTTAGTAGGTTTAAGAGGGAGTGGGACAAGGGGGAGTCGGTTTGGGGTATTGGGGGGGTGCACTCATCGGGGGTAGGGATTTTGTGTGGGCACAGGGAGGTAAAAGTGGAGGATTCTTTTGTGGTAATGCAGGGGAGGGTTATAGGGGTGGATGTCACGATAAGGGATTGTAAATTTAGATTAGTGGTGGTGTATGGGCCACAGGTGGTGGCAGACAGGAGGGAGATGGTGGACTGTCTGACGCCCCTGTGTGTCACAAATAGGAAATTAGTGATAGGGGGGGATTTTAATACAGATTTAGGAATAGGGGGGGATAGCAGTGCAGGCGCCATTACCAGGCTAATGGCTTGCCATGGTCTGGTTGATGGTGGTCTGCACACTACTCCGAAAATGGCCGGTCCTACATGGCGCAACTCCAGGGGGGTTGAGCGGAGGCTCGACTATATTTTTGTACCCAGGTCTTTGGGTAAGTTGTCTGGGCGGCTGTTGCCTGTTTTCTTTTCGGATCACGACGGGGTGCTCCTGCAGGTGGGGTCTCCAGTCTGCCTCTTTGGTAGGGGGTACTGGAAGTTAGATCGGGATGTGCTGGAGGAGCAGGCTTTTGTTGACAGGTTTTATGATTTCTTTTGGAGGCTTGAAGGCCTCCGGTCCATGTGCGAGGGGGTGTTAGAGTGGTGGGAATTAGTTAAGGTGAGGATTAGGGCTTTTATAATAGGGTATTGCAAGAGGAAAAAAAGGGAGGAGAGGAGGGAGGTGGATCGTATCCAAAGGTTAATTGAACTCGAGTATGAGGCAGGCAACCTCGGCGGGTCGTTTGACTGGGAGAGATCCGCTACCCTAAAGGCGCAGCTCAGGGAGTTGCAGGAGCGGAAGGCTCGAGCTTTCCTGGAGCGTGCGCATAGTGGCTTTCTAGAACACAATGAGACTTGTTCCGCTATGTTCTTTAAGTCGGTTAGGGCCAGACAGAGTAGGAAGGTAATGCATGGCATTAGGGAAGAAAATGGTAGTATAGTTAGAGAACCAGAGGATATGGTCAGGGTGACAACTGATCATTTCCAAGGTTTATTTAAGGAAAGGGAAATAGATGTAGAGCAGGGAAATGTGTTTTTAGAACACTTGTCCAGGCGGTTGCCGGAGGACATTAGAGAAGTGATGGAGGCCCAGATTTCACTAGAAGAGGTTGAGAGCGCTCTTAGGAGGATGGGAAAAGGGAAGGTGCCTGGGATGGATGGGCTGCCGGCTGAGTTTTATCTCAAGTTTTGGGGTATACTTGGACCAGTGGTCCTCGAAGTCTTGAAGGCCATCCTTGAGACGGGGGTCCCGGGGGGATCAATGGCTGTTGGTGTGCTGTCACTTTTATATAAGAAGGGGGAAGTAACAGACCTTGGCAACTGGCGGCCATTGACCATGCTGTGCGTAGATTACAAGCTACTTGCAAAGGTTTTAGCAGACCGGTTGCGCACAGCCCTTCCCTACGTCGTTCATGAGGATCAGACGTGCGGGGTAGAGGGCCGCTCTATTAGATGGAACCTACAGTTAATCAGGGACTCTATCGCTTGGGTTGAAGATAGAGGACTGCCTTTAATGGTAGCAGCGCTAGATCAGGCGAAAGCCTTTGATCGCGTGAATAGATCCTTTTTATTCAGAGTGTTAGGTCGATTAGGATTTGGGGAGAAGTTCATAGGATGGATTCGTACATTATATGTCGGAGCGGGGTGCCGAGTTAGTGTAAATAGTCACTTGGGTGACGTTTTTGACCTCTCGTCTGGGGTCAGGCAGGGGTGCCCACTCTCGGCTCTCCTCTTCGTTCTGTACATGGAGCCTCTGGGGGCTGCCATTAGGGCAGACACAGGGGTGGAAGGCTTGTTGATCCCTGGAAGTGGTGGGCTGCGTGTTAAGATGACGCAGTACGCCGACGACACTTCCTTGCTGCTGTGCAAGGACTCGTGCCTGACAAGGTCCCTTGCCATCTTTGGGGATTTCACCCGAGCGTCGGGAGCGGTTCTGAACCATGCAAAGTCTTCCGTCAAGTTTTTCGGTAGATGGCGCGGTAGAACGGATGTGCCCGGGGGGTTCTCTCTCTGTGAGGGGGCCCTGAGGATTCTCGGGGTCCATTTTGAGACCTCCGGCTCAGCGACGCTGAACTGGAACATGCGTATCGCAGTGGTACAGAGGAAGCTAGCAATGTGGAAGGCTAGGTATTTGTCTTTTATGGGCAAAGTCCTGGTCCTAAAGGTGGATGTGTTGCCGTCTCTTTTGTATTTGGCGTACATCTACCCATTGCCGGCTTGTCTGAGGAGGCCTCTAGTGAGGCTTGTGTTTCAGTTCATGTGGAGTGGCAGGTGCGAGTGGGTCGCCAGGGCGCGCATGATCTGTCCCATCGGGGAGGGAGGTAGGGGGGTACCACATTTCCCCCTCAAGCTGGACACAATTTTTGTTTCTTTCTTGTTAACGGAGCTTGCTCATCCAGTGATACACCCATCCGGTTACCTCCTGCGGGTGTTCTTCTCATATCAGGCGAGAAGCATAATGGTGTGGTCTAACACGGGTCCTCGGGCAGAACAGCTGCCGTGGCACTTTGGTCATGCGGCCAAGTGGCTGCGTGCGCACCCTGAGGTTGAAGTTGCCCGAGTAGGTTTAGATCACAGGCACCTGTACGAGGAGGCCAGAAAGGCAGGGAGTCCGGTGCCTGTAGTGGGCATCTCGGAAGTGGTCTGGGAGGGAGTGCAGACGCGGGGTCTGGACAACAGGCTCAAGGACCTGAATTGGTTGAGCCTCCATAGGTGCTTGCCGGTACGTTCCATCATGTACCGGTATAGTTTGGTGCAATCCCCCACCTGTCCAAGATCCTCTTGTGGCAGGGAGGAGACTGTGCGCCATGTCTTTTGGGACTGTGCCTTTGCCGGAGTAGTATGGTCTAGGGCACGGGTGTTGTTAGGTTTGGTAAGGGGGGATTTTGTATTGACGTGGGCCAGGTTAGAGAGAGGTGTAGGGAGAGCGAGAGGGACGGATAGGGACAGGTTTCTGCTCTGGCTTCTCATGAGTCTCTTTAAACGGGGGCTGTGGGAAGCCAGGCAGAACATGGTGAAGACAGGGAGAGATTGGGGGGTGGAAGGGATAGTGAGGAGGGTGGAAGGAGATTTGAGGGGGAGGATGAAGAGGGAGGAGAGGAAGTGGGGGCAGCATGCTGCTCGGGAGAGGTGGAAGGGGGGTTTAGGGCTGGGTGTCATTTAGATTTGTAAGGGGATAGATTAGGGATGGGGAGATAGGGAAAGGTATTTTGTAGGGTGACGGGAGGGAAGATGCTCCCCTGAGGTTTTGTTTGGGGTTTATGTTTAGTTAAATTAGTTAAATTAAAATACCATTATTTGAGTATGTATGAAAATTATGAGTTGTAAAGAATGAATGGTATTGAAGATAATAAATTATTTTTTATAAAAAATAGGCTCAGTCACTTTGGATTTTCTTTTTTCATTGTTTTGGAAGAGAAGAGAACGAGCGCCATTCTCCTTGCGGAGATGGTGCTAAATACATCAACACGGTCGGTCCCTGGGATTGGGCTGGCCAACACGATTCGTTTTGCTTGGAAGGAAAAGGAGTTGGAGCCTTTAGGACGGGAAACTTTTGGAAGGATAATATTGATGGGGATTCTAAAGCTGACGGTGAAGGACGTGTTTTGTTTCCAAGGCAACTCGTTGGAGGGAGCATACGATGTGGCACTATATACAGAGGAGAAACACAATGATATCCTGAGAAGGGCAAGAGCAGTGGGAGGCGAGAGGCCGATGAGCCACTATGAAATAACAAGCCTGGCGAAGAATAACTTTAGGGTTGTAACTGTCAACATTTACAACCCATACGTTAAGGATGAAGAGGTGAGGGCCTTTCTGGGGAGATACATGGATAACGTCTCCTCAGCAAGGCACCTCAAAGACTCCCTTGGGTTTTGGAATGGGAGGAGAGGCTTCCAGGCCCTCCTCAGAGAGGACCCAAAGGGACATGGTGGCTACCTCCATCCTCCTGCTATGTTCTCCCTAGGGGCTGACAGGGGGACGTTGTTTTATACACGTCAGCCCCCATTTTGCAGGCGCTGTATGGCCTACGGCCACATATTCGCCTCGTGCAGCACAAGAAAATGCAGATTTTGTGGATCTGAGGAACACGAGGCGAAGGATTGTGACAAGCCTAAGGCGTGCCACGGGTGTGGCTCGTCAGCACACCTGTGGCGGGGGTGCCCGGCTCGTCAGAGGTCATATGCGTCTGCGGCTGGGGGGGGAGCAGGAGCGGGGGATGGGGGAAGAAGAGGGGGGGAAGGAAGCAAGCCTCATGACCAGAGTACAGGTCCAGAGGGGAAGGCCGCAAGGAAGGAGGAGGAGCAAGAAGCGGCGGATGGAAGAGAGAAGGAAACGGAAGGCACGGGAGTAGGAGAACCAGGAAAAGCGGCGGAAGAAGGCAACCGAGTGGAGGAGCATGAGAGAGAAGAAAGCGAGGGAGGAGTGTTGGAGAAGGAGACGGTGGAAGAGCAAGTGGACTGGGGGGAGGGTGGTATCTCTCCACTGCCGCCATCACCAAAGAAGAGAATGAAGAGGAGGGTGCGATTGGCCGACAGTGAGAGGGAGGGGATGGCCAAGAGAGTGATGGGGGTGGGAGAAACCTCTGGGTTGCTGCTGGTTTCCCCAGGCCCTCAACTTCTGTTGGGTGGGGACACACCTAACAAGACTCAGGACTGGGTACAGGAGGAGGTGGGGAGTTTTTTGTTTGGGGACTCAGCCTCCCCGATTTTTTTCCAATCCAGCTGCAGCACTGGGGAGGGGGAGGATTGTGGGGGTAGACCCAGGGTGCAGGGCACCCCGGAGCCAAACACTATTCCTGCATCCTGGGTTGGTGAGATGGAGGAAGTGGGGGGGATGTCGGGAGTACGGATGGTGTTTTCACCGGTAGATATGGAGCAGGGGAGCATCGGGTGAGTCTCCTGTTTTTGATTTTTTTTCTGTCTGGGTTTAGAATTTGAGTGTATTACATGTTTTTATTTGATTCTTTCATGGGGTCTAATTTTACTTTTGTTACTTTAAATGTAAGGGGTTTAAGGGATTTTGTTAAGAGGAGGGCGGTTTTTAGTTATTTGGAGGGTGTGGGGGTTGATTTTTGTTTTTTACAGGAGGTTCACCTGAGGGATGGAGGGGATGTTAGTAGGTTTAAGAGGGAGTGGGACAAGGGGGAGTCGGTTTGGGGTATTGGGGGGGGTGCACTCATCGGGGGTAGGGATTTTGTGTGGGCACAGGGAGGTAAAAGTGGGGGATTCTTTTGTGGTAATGCAGGGGAGGGTTATAGGGGTGGATGTCACGATAAGGGATTGTAAATTTAGATTAGTGGTGGTGTATGGGCCACAGGTGGTGGCAGACAGGAGGGAGATGGTGGACTGTCTGACGCCCCTGTGTGTCACAAATAGGAAATTAGTGATAGGGGGGGATTTTAATACAGATTTAGGAATAGGGGGGGATAGCAGTGCAGGCGCCATTACCAGGCTAATGGCTTGCCATGGTCTGGTTGATGGTGGTCTGCACACTACTCCGAAAATGGCCGGTCCTACATGGCGCAACTCCAGGGGGGTTGAGCGGAGGCTCGACTATATTTTTGTACCCAGGTCTTTGGGTAAGTTGTCTGGGCGGCTGTTGCCTGTTTTCTTTTCGGATCACGACGGGGTGCTCCTGCAGGTGGGGTCGCCAGTCTGCCTCTTTGGTAGGGGGTACTGGAAGTTAGATCGGGATGTGCTGGAGGAGCAGGCTTTTGTTGACGGGTTTTATGATTTATTTTGGAGGCTTGAAGGCCTCCGGTCCATGTGCGAGGGGGTGTTAGAGTGGTGGGAATTAGTTAAGGTGAGGATTAGGGCTTTTATAATAGGGTATTGCAAGAGGAAAAAAAGGGAGGAGAGGAGGGAGGTGGATCGTATCCAAAGGTTAATTGAACTCGAGTATGAGGCAGGCAACCTCGGCGGGTCGTTTGACTGGGAGAGATCCGCTACCCTAAAGGCGCAGCTCAGGGAGTTGCAGGAGCGGAAGGCTCAAGCTTTCCTGGAGCGTGCGCATAGTGGCTTTCTAGAACACAATGAGACTTGTTCCGCTATGTTCTTTAAGTCGGTTAGGGCCAGACAGAGTAGGAAGGTAATGCATGGCATTAGGGAAGAAAATGGTAGTATAGTTAGAGAACCAGAGGATATGGTCAGGGTGACAACTGATCATTTCCAAGGTTTATTTAAGGAAAGGGAAATAGATGTAGAGCAGGGAAATGTGTTTTTAGAACACTTGTCCAGGCGGTTGCCGGAGGACATTAGAGAAGTGATGGAGGCCCAGATTTCACTAGAAGAGGTTGAGAGCGCTCTTAGGAGGATGGGAAAAGGGAAGGTGCCTGGGATGGATGGGCTGCCGGCTGAGTTTTATCTCAAGTTTTGGGGTATACTTGGACCAGTGGTCCTCGAAGTCTTGAAGGCCATCCTTGAGACGGGGGTCCCGGGGGGATCAATGGCTGTTGGTGTGCTGTCACTTTTATATAAGAAGGGGGAAGTAACAGACCTTGGCAACTGGCGGCCATTGACCATGCTGTGCGTAGATTACAAGCTACTTGCAAAGGTTTTAGCAGACCGGTTGCGCACAGCCCTTCCCTACGTCGTTCATGAGGATCAGACGTGCGGGGTAGAGGGCCGCTCTATTAGATGGAACCTACAGTTAATCAGGGACTCTATCGCTTGGGTTGAAGATAGAGGACTGCCTTTAATGGTAGCAGCGCTAGATCAGGCGAAAGCCTTTGATCGCGTGAATAGATCCTTTTTATTCAGAGTGTTAGGTCGATTAGGATTTGGGGAGAAGTTCATAGGATGGATTCGTACATTATATGTCGGAGCGGGGTGCCGAGTTAGTGTAAATAGTCACTTGGGTGACGTTTTTGACCTCTCGTCTGGGGTCAGGCAGGGGTGCCCACTCTCGGCTCTCCTCTTCGTTCTGTACATGGAGCCTCTGGGGGCTGCCATTAGGGCAGACACAGGGGTGGAAGGCTTGCTGATCCCTGGAAGTGGTGGGCTGCGTGTTAAGATGACGCAGTACGCCGATGACACTTCCTTGCTGCTGTGCAAGGACTCGTGCCTGACAAGGTCCCTTGCCATCTTGGGGGATTTCACCCGAGCGTCGGGAGCGGTTCTGAACCATGCAAAGTCTTCTGTCAAGTTTTTCGGTAGATGGTGCGGTAGAACGGATGTGCCCGGGGGGTTATCTCTCTGTGAGGGGGCCCTGAGGATTCTCGGGGTCCATTTTGAGACCTCCGGCTCAGCGACGCTGAACTGGAACATGTGTATCGCAGTGGTACAGAGGAAGCTAGCAATGTGGAAGGCTAGGTATTTGTCTATTATGGGCAAAGTCCTGGTCCTAAAGGTGGATGTGTTGCCGTCTCTTTTTTCTATTTGGCGTACATCTACCCATTGCCGGCTTGTCTGAGGAGTCCTCTAGTGAGGCTTGTGTTTCAGTTCATGTGGAGTGGCAGGTGCGAGTGGGTCGCCAGGGCACGCATGATCTGTCCAATCGGGGAGGGAGGTAGGGGGGTACCACATTTCCCCCTCAAGCTGGACACTATTTTTGTTTCTTTCTTGTTAACGGAGCTTGCTCATCCAGTGATACACCCATCCGGTTACCTCCTGCGGGTGTTCTTCTCGTATCAGGCGAGAAGCGTAATGGTGTGGTCTAACGCGGGTCCTCGGGCAGAACAGCTGCCGTGGCATTTTGGTCAAGTGGCTGCGTGCGCACCCTGAGGTTGAAGTTGCCCGAGTAGGTTTAGATCACAGGCACCTGTACGAGGAGGCCAGAAAGGCAGGGAGTCCGGTGCCTGTAGTGGGCATCTCGGAAGTGGTCTGGGAGGGAGTGCAGGCGCGGGGTCTGGACAACAGGCTCAAGGACCTGAATTGGTTGAGCCTCCATAGGTGCTGCCGGTACGTTCCATCATGTACCGGTATAGTTTGGTGCAATCCCCCACCTGTCCAAGATCCTCTTGTGGCAGGGAGGAGACTGTGCGCCATGTCTTTTGGGACTGTGCCTTTGCCGGAGTAGTATGGTCTAGGGCACGGGTGTTGTTAGGTTTGGTAAGGGGGGATTTTGTATTGACGTGGGCCAGGTTAGAGAGAGGTGTAGGGAGAGCGAGAGGGACGGATAGGGACAGGTTTCTGCTCTGGCTTCTCATGAGTCTCTTTAAACGGGGGCTGTGGGAAGCCAGGCAGAACATGGTGAAGACAGGGAGAGATTGGGGGGTGGAAGGGATAGTGAGGAGGGTGGAAGGAGATTTGAGGGGGAGGATGAAGAGGGAGGAGAGGAAGTGGGGGCAGCATGCTGCTCGGGAGAGGTGGAAGGGGGGTTTAGGGCTGGGTGTCATTTAGATTTGTAAGGGGATAGATTAGGGACGGAGAGATAGGAAAGGTATTTTGTAGGGTGACGGGAGGGAAGATGCTCCCCTGAGGTTTTGTTTGGGGTTTATGTTTAGTTAAATTAGTTAATAAAACACCATTATTTGAGTATGTATGAAAATTATGAGTTGTAAAGAATGAATGGTATTGAAGATAATAAATAGGTTTTCACATTTTCCGTTTGTTGTTTTTGTATTATTCATTTTCATTAAACATGTATCGAACTAACCACGCTGCATTTTGGTCCGACTCTCCTTCGACGGAAGAAAGCCGTAACAGAATCACCCACCACAACTGGACCAAGCAGCGTGGTGACAGGCAGCAACAGCAACAGCAGCGAAAAGAGGAATGGACATGGGAGGACGTTATGGACAGCAGGAGTATGGACTATACTACTTGGGAGGAAATAGACAGGTGGGCGGTCGACCCAGAGAGAGTGCCGGAGCCCGCCTGGGATTCGCTGGAGCAGTGCGAGGAGGGCTATAGGAGAATGGAGTTGAAGAGAAAAGCACGGCGGCGCAGAAGGAAACCCGAAAGTCAGCCCCAAAAATGTCTTGGGGGGGGGGACTCAGGGAGAGTGTGGCAGAGTCAGGGTTCAGACCTGAGCCAACTCCCCCTGTTTATCGTGAGGAGCAGCGATCAAAGGACTTCTGGACTTGGGAGGAAATATTGGACGGAAAAGGACCCTGGGCACAGCCTGGTGAATATCGACGCCCCAAAGAAGAACTGGAGGCGGGGGAAAGCGGCGAGGCGCTGGTATGAAGAGGCAGCACGGCGACGCGGATGGAAGCCCGAGAGTCAGCCCCAAAAATGTATTGGGGGGGGGGGGGCTCACAGGGAGTATGGCTACGCCAGGTAGGAGACCTGTGCTAACTTCCTGTGCTTTACCGGGGGGCTAAAGAGACCGGGCAGGCACCGTGTTATGCTGTGGAGCGCACGGTGTCTCCAGTGCGGGTGCATAGCCCGTTGCGGTACATACCAGCTCTTCGTATTGGCCGGATTAGAATGGGCATCGAGCCAGGTAAGGTTGGGCAGGCTCGGTGCTCAAGAGCTCCAGTGCGCCTGCACGGTCCGGTCTATCCAGTGCCACCTCCACACACCAGTCCTCCGGTGGCAGCTCCCCGCACCAGGCTTCCTGTGCATGTCCTCTAGCCAGTGCCAGCACCACGCACCAGGCCTTCAGTGCGCCTCGCCTGTTCAGCGCTGCCAGAGCCTTCCTCCTCTCCAGCGCTGTCGGAGTCTCCCGCCTGTTTAGCGCTGCCAGAGCCTTCCTCTCCAGCGCTGCCGGAGTCTCCGCCTGTTCAGCGCAGCCAGAGCCTTCCTCCTCTACAGCGCTGCCGGAGTCTCCCGTCTGTCTAGCGCTATCAGAGCCTTCCTCCTCTCCAGCGCTGTCGGAGTCTCCCGCCTGTTTAGCGCTGCCAGAGCCTTCCTCTCCAGCGCTGCCGGAGTCTCCCGCCTGTTCAGCGCAGCCAGAGCCTTCCTCCTCTACAGCGCTGCCGGAGTCTCCCGTCTGTCTAGCGCTATCAGAGTCTTCCTCCTCTCCAGCGCTGCCGGAGTCTCCCGTCTGTCTAGCGCTATCAGAGCCTTCCTCCTCTCCAGCGCTGTCGGAGTCTCCCGCCTGTTTAGCGCTGCCAGAGCCTTCCTCTCCAGCGCTGCCGGAGTCTCCCGCCTGTTCAGCGCAGCCAGAGCCTTCCTCCTCTACAGCGCTGCCGGAGTCTCCCGTCTGTCTAGCGCTATCAGAGTCTTCCTCCTCTCCAGCGCTGCCGGAGTCTCCTGCCTGTTCAGCGCAGCCAGAGCTGCCAGCCTGCATGGAGCAGCCTGAGCCGCCAGCCTACATGGAGCAGCCTGAGCAGCCAGTCTGCATGGAGCAGCCTGAGCCGCCAGTCTGCATGGAGCAGCCTGAGCTGCCAGTCTGCATGGAGCAGCCAGAGCTGCCAGCCTGCATGGAGCAGCCAGAGCTGCCAGCCTGCATGGAGCAGCCAGAGCTGCCAGCCTGCATGGAGCAGCCAGAGCTGCCAGCCTGCATGGAGCAGCCAGAGCTGCCAGCCTGCATGGAGCAGCCAGAGCGGTCAGTCTGCATGGAGCAGCCTGAGCTGTCAGCCTGCATGGAGCAGCCTGAGCTGTCAGCCTGCATGGAGCAGCCAGAGATGTCAGTCTGCATGGAGCAGCCAGAGCATTCAGTCTGCATGGAGCAGCCAGAGCCGCCAGTCTGCATGGAGCAGCCAGAGGCACCAGTCAGCCAGGATCCACCAGTCAGCCAGGATCTTCCAGATCCGCCAGTCAGCCAGGATCCGCCAGTCAGCCATGATCTTCCAGATCCGCCAGTCAGCCAGGATCTGCCAGAGACTACTACCTGCCTGAGTTTCCTCTCAGTACTGGGCTTCCTCTCGGTACTAGGCATCCTCTCAGTGCTGAGCTTCCCCTCAGTGCTGAGCTACACCCTCAGTCCCGAGCTACACCCTCAGTCCCGAGCTACACCCTCAGTCCCGAGCTTCCCCTCAGTCCCGAGCTTCTACCTCAGTCCCGAGCTGCCCCTCAGTCCAGTGGGGTCCTTGGTGAGGGTTATTAGGCCTAGGTCGGCGGCGAGGGTCGCCAATCAAGGGACGCGTTACAGGGGGACTAAGACTTGGTTGGAGTGGGGTCCACGTCCCGAGCCGGAGCCGCCACCGTGGACAGACGCCCACCCGGACCCTCCCCTATGGGTTTTAGTGTGCGGCCGGGAGTCCGCACCTAGTTGTAACATTGACATTATGCCTTCTAATTGCAGTCGCTGTATTCAATATACAGGAGAACAATCGTTAGGAAAGGGTCGAGCATTCTCTGGTCTCTCCTCCTCCCGATACGGGGTCTGAGACACCGAAGCCTCCCACCATTAGCTCTGACAAATTGAAAACCCTAGTTATTGGCCACTCCATTACCCGTAGAATCATCCAGCGATCATACCTTGTTTACCAGGGGGCAGGGCTACTGACGTTAAGGTTAATCTGAAGATGGTGCTGGCTAAAGCTAAAACTGGCGAGTGTAGAGAGTACAGGGATATTGTTATCCACGTTATCAACGATGTTAGGATGAAACAGTCAGAGGTTACCAAGCGCAACACAGCTTCAGCATGTAAATCAGCTAGAAAGAGAAGTAATTTTCCCTGGCCCCCTCCCAGTTAGGGGGAGTGATGAGCTCTACAGCAGAGTCTCACATCTCAATCACTGGTTGAAACCTGTTTTCTGTGCCTCCCAAAAGATAGAATTTGTAGATAATTGGCCCTCTTTCTAGAACTCACCCACAAACAGGACCAAGCCTGGCCTGCTGAGGAGTGACGGACTCCATCCTAGCTGGAGGGGTTATCTCATCTTATCTACGAACATAGACAGGTCTCTAACTCCCCTAGCTCCACAATGAGACAGGGTGTTAGCCAGACTGTCAGCTTAGTGGAGTCTGCCACTAGCACAGTCAGTGTAGTCAGCTCAGCTATCACCATTGAGACCGTGTCTGTGCCTTAATCTAGGTTGGGCAAATCTAAACATCTCACTGGAATAAAGACCTTCTCCATTCCTGTCATTATTGAAAGAGATTGTGATATCTCACATCTCAAAATAGAGCTACTTAATTTTAGAATACTCACCTCCAAGGCAGTTATAGTTTCACGATCATCATCAAGGTGGAAACAGTGGACCAAATTTCACGCATGGTGAGCGTACATACTTCTTTATTATAAGATGTCGCCAACAAAACAATAAATATCAATGAGGAGACACACAGGAGACCTGGCTCTAGGAGCAGGCACAGGACCCACCAGGCTGGGGAGACATAGAGGAGGACTCTTCCATGGCCGAGGCACCGGATACACTGGGCTGTGGAGGTTCACTTGCGTTCTCGAGCTCAGAGCTGGCACCACCCGTTCTGGCTGGATGCCCACTTCCACCTGGCAAATGCGGGACACTGGCACCGAGCACACCGGCCTGTGAATGCTCGGCCGAGACACATTGCGCATCACCCCATAGCCTGGGGCCTGACCAGTCACATGCTCCCCACGGTAAGCATATGGAGTTGGCTCAGGTCTCCAACCTGACTCCCCCCACCCAAATAATTTAGGGGCAGCCTCCCGGGCTTCCTTGCCAGCCGTGTTCCCTCATAACGCTGGTTCCCTTTTCCTGCTGCCTCCACTCTCCTGGCTGCCTCCACCTGTTCCCATGGGAGGCGATCCCTTCCAGCCAGCATCTCCTCCCATGTGTAGGATCCCTTGCCGTCCAGGATGTTCTCCCATGTCCAGTCCTCTCTTCCACGCTGCTTGGTCCCTTGGGGGTGGGTAGTTCTGTCACGATCATCTAAGGTGGAAACAGTGGACCAAAGCGCAGCATGGTGAGCGTACATACTTCTTTATTATAAGATGTCGCCAAAAAAACAACAAACATCAAAAACGAAACCGTGAAGCCAACGTAGTACATGGACAACTACCCACAAATACCGATGGGGAAAAAGGCTACATAAGTATGGTTCTCAATCAGAGACAATGATAGACAGCTGCCTCTGATTCAGAACCACACCCGGCCAAACACACAGAAATACAAATCATAGAAAAAGGGACGTAGAATGCCCACCCAAATCACACCCTGACCAAACCAAAATAGAGACATATAAAGCTCTCTACGGTCAGAGCGTGACATATAGCCAATAAACTTATCACTGATCATAATCTTGATGTGATTGGCCTGACTGAAACATGGCTTAAGCCTGATGACTTTACTGTGATAAATGAGGCCTCTCCTCCTGGTTACACTAGTGATCATATCACCCACACAACCCGCAAAGGCGGAGGTGTTGCTAACATTTACGTCTTTTGAGCTTCTCGTCTTTTGAGCTTCTAGTCATGAAATCTATGCAGCCACTTTTAATAGCAATCACTTTTTATAGCTGCTGTTTTACAGGCCTCCTGGGCCGTATACCGTGTTCCTCACTGGTTTTAGACCCCATCATAGCACTGAGACTGCACTTGTGAAGGTGGTAAATTACCTTTTAATGGCGTCAGACCGAAGCTCTGCATCTGTCCCCGTGCTCCTAGACCTTAGTGTTCCTTTTGATACCATTGATCACCACATTCTTTTGGAGAGATTGGAAACCCAAATTGGTCTACACGGACAAGTTCTGGCCTGGTTTAGATCTTATCTGTCGGAAAGATATCAGTTTGTCTCTGTAGATGTTTTGTCCTCTGACAAATCAACTGTACATTTCGGTGTTCCTCAAGGCTCCATTTTAGGACCACTATTGTTTTCACTATATATTTTACTTCTTGGTCATGCCATTCGGAAAACATAATGTTAACTTTCACTGCTATGCTGATGACACACAGATGTACATTTTGATGAAACATGATGAAGCCCCTAAATTGCCATCCCTGGAAGCCTATGTTTCAGACATAAGGAAGTGGATGGCGGCAAATGTTCTACTTTTTTTCAGACAAAACAGAGATGCTACCTCTAGGTCCCAAGAAACAAAGAGATCTTCTGTTGAATCTGACAATTAATCTTGATGGTTGTACAGTCATCAAAAAAAAACTGTGAAGGACATCGGCGTTACTCTCTTTTTTGACTAACATATGTGGTGGATGAATCAGAATTAGTTGGGTAACATAGATAATTAAGATGTCTTATCTGCATAATATGCTTATGTGATATACTTGTTATTAGAATGTATCCCTTTGGACTCTGGTGTTGGCAGTTGCACTTCCTCCCTCAGCTGGGGCTCAGTCATTTGGGGCCCAGAGCGAGGAGAGGTCAGGATTTTTTTCACATATCCCTGATGTTATGCAGAATATCAGAAAGGGAAGAGGACAGGATGGAATATTGTCTTCATATGTGAATGTGTCTTTACCTATTCTAAACCATGTGAAGGGATGGCGTGATTAATGGGGAGCCAATTACTTGTCTCCACAATGTCTGTGCGCCAGTCACTCCCTCCTTTGGCATTGGGGGGAGGTGTATGTCAGGGTCTGGAACCATTGTATGTCCTCTCTGATATTGCACTTATCCTGGGATAGTGTATGACCTAGAGGCTCCCTCCCCTCAGTGAGCTTGTCCAGGAGTGGGGTCAAGAAGGGGTTTTACTTGAGATGGGGGTAGCTAGAGTTGACAATTGAGTTATGCTATTGGATGAGTTGGTGTTTTTGTGCTATGAAGTACCAGGAACGAGATTAGAACCTCGTCTTACGGACCAAACTGAACGATCATTTATAGTGAATGCTATCTGGCTATGGGATACTCCTTTCTCATTTATAAAGTCTCACTTTGTGAACTGTTCCTAATATCTGTGGGTTGTTATGTTTACTTAGGTGGTGGATCTTTACTATAAAAATCTCAGAAGCCCTTGTGTTATCACTCTCAACGGATCATTAGAAAATGGTGCATCGTTGAAAGTCATTGCTATTGCAAACTCTTATTATTAAAAATGTAGTTTCAGTATAACTATGACTGGTGTGAAGTTTGTCTCTCCTCATTTGATAATACAGAAATTAACCACCACACATATCAAGACTGTTTCAAGGATAGCTTTTTTCCATCTACGTAACATGGCAAAAATCAGAACGTTTCTATCCAAAAACGACTCAGAAAAATGTATCCATGCTTTTGCCGCTTCTAGATTAGACTACTGCAATGCTCTACTTTCTGTCTGCCGGATAAAGCACTAAATAAACTTCTGTTAGTGCTGAACACGGCTACTAGAATCTTGACTAGAACCCCCCAAAAACGATCATATTACTCCAGTGCTAGCCTCTCTGCACTGGCTTCCTGTTAAGGCTAGGGCTGATTTCAAGGTTCTACTGCTAACCTATAAAGCATTATATGGGCTTGCTCCTACCTATCCTTCCAAATTGCTCCTGCCGTACATACCTACACGTACGCTATGGTCACAGGAAACAGGCCTCCTTACTGTCCCTAGAATTTATAAGCAAACAGCTGGAGACAGGGCTTTCTCCTATAGAGCTCCATTTTTATGAAATGGTCTGCCCATCCATGTGAGAGACGCAGACTCGGTCTCGACCTTTAAGTCTTTATTGAAGACTCATCTTTTCAGTAGGTCCTATGATTGAGTGTAGTCTGGCCCAGGAGTGTGAAGGTGAACGGAAAGGCACTGGAGCAAAGAACCGCCCTTGCTGTTTCTGCCTGGCCGGTTCCCCGCTCTCCACTGGAATTCTCTGCCTCATAACCTATTACGGGGGCTGAGTCACTGGCTTACTGGTCCTCTTCCATTCCGTCCCTAGGAGGGGTGTCACTGATGTGATCTTCCTGTCAGGGTTGGCGCCCCCCCTCGGGTTCATGCCGTGGCAGAGATCTTCGTGGGCTATACTTGGCCTTGTCTCAGGATAGTAAGTTGGTGGTTGAAGATATCCCTCTAGTGGTGTGGGGGCTGCGCTTTGGAAAAGTGGGTGGGGTTATATCCTGCCTGTTTGGCCCTGTCCGGGGGTATTGTCGGACGGGGCAACAGTGTCTCCGACCCCTCCTGTCTCAGCCTCCAGTAATTATGTTGCAATAGTTTATGTGTCGGGTGGCTAGGGTCAGTCTATTATATCTGGAGTATTTATCCTGTCTTATCCGGTGTCCCGTGTGAATTTAAGTAAGCTCCCTCTAATTCTCTCTTTCTCTCTCCTTTCTCTTTCTCTCGGAGGACTTGAGCCCTAGGGCCGTGCCTCAAGACTACCTGGCCTGATGACTCCTTGCTGTCCCCAGTCCACCTGGCCGTGCTGCTGCTACAGTTTCAACTGTTCTGCCTGTGGTTATGGAACCAATGCCTGTTCACCAGACGTGCTACCATATCCCAGACCTGCTGTTTTCAACTCTCTAGAGACAGCAGGTGCTGTAGAGATACTCTGAATGATCAGCTATGAAAAGCCAACTGACATTTACTCCTGAGGTGCTGGCCTGTTGCACCCTCTTCAACCACTGTGATTATTATTATCTGCCACTGCTGGTCATCTATGAACATTTGAATATCTTGGCCATGTTCTGTTATAATCTCCACCGGCACAGCCAGAAGATGACTGCCGACCCCTCATAGCCTGGTTCCTCTCTAGGTTTCTTCTTAGGTTCCGGCCTTTCTAGGGAGTTTTTACTAGCCACCGTGCTTCTACACCTGCATTGCTTGCTGTTTGGGCTTTTAGGCTGGGTTTCTGTACAGCGCTTTGTGACATAAGCTGATGTAAGAAGGGCTTTATAAATTAATTTGATTGATTGATTGATACTTTGGCACATTACAAACTTGCATGCCTCAAAAGAAAGAAAGCGTCACATATCCAGAATAATATAAAGACAGAAAGTTTCACCAATCCAGAATAATATGAAGCGTCACATATCCAGAATAATATAAAGACAGAAAGTGTCACCAATCCAGAATAATATGAAGCGTCACATATCCAGAATAATCGAAAGAAATACACTGCATTGTTAAGTGAGCATTGTTAAGAGAGCATTGATAAGGGTGAATTGTTGAGAGAGTATTGTTGAGGGAGTTAACAAAAAAGCATATCGCTGCAGATTTTATACCTTCTGTAATCTGTGAATGTGCCACGCCCTGACCTTAGAGAGCCTTTTTATTTCTCTATTTGGTTAGGTCGGGGTGTGAATTAGGTGGGCATTCTAGTTTTTCTGTTTCTTTGTTGGCCTGGTATGGTTCCCAATCAGAGGCAGCTGTCTATCGTTGTCTCTGATTGGGGATCATACTTAGGCAGCCTGTTTTCCACCTTAGTTTGTGGGCTCTTGACTTTGTATCGGTGCTGTGTAGCCTGCAGAACTTTATGTTCGGTTTGCATTTTTTCATACTTACTTCATTTTAAATGCACCTTGATCTAATTCTTCCAACAAGCATAACATAATGTGACTAATAAAATTGTACTTGAGTACCCATGTTAAATATACATGTTTCAACAACATGTTACCATGTATTTGTGTATTGTATTGAAGCCCAGAAATGGCAGTTTGCTGTCCTAGTCATATCATCACATGAGGTAAGAGGCTATTCAGACCAACAGTCAGCCATTTAAACATTTAAACCTGTGAGGGGAAAGTATGGTTTCCTCTGTTGTCTACCTTAAATGTGCTCTTGAGGTGCCATGATCATGTGGTAGTGGCTTACCAACTCTGGAATACACCATAAGACATTCATAATCAAAAATAACATTTAATTCTCTCTGGGCTGGTGCTGTGACATTTCTTGGTCTCACGAGGGTTGTGGCTGAGGATAATTATTGTCCAGGGGTGTATCTCTACTCTGCTGACAAGTATTGTTCTCCATTCATACAGAAGTAACAGGCCTAGTTCACAAATGTTGTGGGGATTATAAAGAATTTAAAAAATATTAGTTTCATGTAATTTTTTATCAGGGGGTGCTGCAGCACCCTCAGTATCCCTACTTCCCTCTGCTATACCTTACAGATTGAATCCTACTCATAGATCCATTGGTACTAATTGTGACTCTGCCAAGTATTTGTAGTATGACAAGAACCAGGAAAGTCAGAGAAGAACGGGCGGAGAGACAGTGTGACAACAGGTTAAAACCTGTTGACGGGTTAGGGTTCCCTTTTGGGAACGACCCCTCCCACGTTCAGCTGGAACGGTGGCGCACGGAACGCAAAAATATTCTTAGAAATATTTAACCTCCACACATTAACAAGTCCAATAGCTCAAATGAAAGATAAACACCTTGTTCATCTAGCCAGCAAATCAGATTTCTAAAATGTTTTACAGCGAAAACATAGCACATATTTATGTCAAACCACCACCAAAGACACAGCTAATTTGCATAGCCAAAAAATGCAATCAACAAACGCAGGATTAAAAGAAAAATAATTCACTAACCTTTTGAAAATCTTCATCAGATGACAGTAATAGGACATGTTACACAGTATATTTATGTTTTTTTCAATAATATGCTATTTATATCCATAAATCTCTGTTTACAATGACGGCATGTTCACAAAATGCTACTCAAATGTCCGGAGAAATGATGATATCTGCCGGAGCTAACGTCAGATAACAAGCAATACACATCATAAACTTTTACTAAATATACATGTTCTACATATAGATAGAAAGATACACTTCTTAATGCAACCGCTGTGTTACATTTATTTTTAACGTTACAGAATTCGTTCACTGGGCTATAATATGAGACGGCGCTAATTAACACATAAATATTCCCTTACCTTTGATGTTCTTCGATCAGAAGACGTGGAAGGAGTTATACTTACCAAAAACTGCGTTTGGTTTTCAAGTCTGTGTCTTTAGGTTACCAAACGCGACAAATTCCGGTTGAAATGCAGCCAAAATTCTAGTCGATGCGCATCTAAACTTCAAAATTACATATTATATGTCGACTAAACTGGTCAAACTAAGTGCAGAATCAAGCTTAAACATGTTCTAAACATGCAAAACAAACCTTAGCCCGAACAGACAAACTGAAATCGTTTGGTCAATCCTGGAAGAAAGAGAGCTCCGGACCAGACGTGCGCATGAAAGTACATGTATTTTCGCGTGGCCCGCCAAAACTCGAGGGAGCACGCGATTCTCACAAAGAGAGACTGAAAGAGGACACCGCGCTGAAGAGATAGGAACTGTTCCCAGGTCTGTAGCTGGTTGGGAAGGGTGGGGGCGATGACGTCAAAGTTGGTCCAACTTTCATGTAGGCAAGAGAGAGTTTGGTAGAATGGCTGCCCTGAGAGTTCTGCTTTACATACAGACATAATTTGAACGGTTTTAGAAGCTTTAGAGTGTTTTCTATTCAATAATTATTATTATATGCATATATTAGCAATTTTTAACAGATTTTTTTTCTGTTTACTATGGGCACGCAATTCCTCCAAAGGGGGCAGTAGTCGGCCCTATCTTTAACAGGTTTTAAATGTACCTGAAACGCACAGCATGTACAGGTCATACATGAGAGTGTGACATTAATGTGATGGAGTTGAGAGGAGGCTTAAACTGATTTCAGGAAAAGAGATGAGATGTTTATTTTTTAAATTTTATTTCTCCTTTCTTTAACCAGGTAGGCTAGTTGAGAACAAGTTCTCATTTACAACTGCAACCTGGCCAAGGCAAAGCACAGCAGTTTGACACATACAACAACACAGAGTTTCACATGGAATAAACAAAACATACAGTCAATAATACAGTAGCAGAAGAAGCCAAAAAAAAGGATATGTACAGTGAGTGCAAATGAGGTAAGATAAGAGAGATAAAACACTGGAATGGTAGATGTGCAGAAGATGAATGTGCAAATAGAGATACTGGGGTGCCAAGGAGCAAGATTTAAAAAAAATACAGTATGTGGATGAGGTAGTTGGATGGGATGTTTACAGATGGGCTATGTACAGGTGCAGTGATCTGTGAGCTGCTCTGACAGCTGGTGCTTCAAGCTAGTGAGGGAGATAGGAGTATCCAGCTTCAGTGAATTTTGCAGTTCGTTCCAGTCATTGGCAGCAGAGAACTGGAAGGCGGCTAAAGGAGGAATTGGCTTTGGGGGTGACCAGAGAGATAAACCTGCTGGAGTGCGTGCTACTAGTGGGTGCTGCTATGGTGACCAGTGAGCTGAAATTGACCTAGCAGAGACTTGTAGATGTGGGTTCATACAAGTATGAAGCGAGGGCCAGCCAACGAGAGCATACAGGTCGCAGTGATGGGTAGTATACGGGGCTTTGGTGACAAAACGGATGGCACTGTGATAGACTGCATCCAATTTGTTGAGTAGGGTGTTGGAGGCTATATTATAAATTACATCGCCGAAGTCAAGGATTGGTAGGATAGTCAGTGTTACGAGGGTATGTTTGGCAGCATGAGTGAAGGATGCTTTGTTGCGAAATAGGAAGCTGATTCTAGATTTAGTTTTGGATTGGAGATGCTTAATGTGAGTCTGGAAGGAGAGTTTACAGTCTAACCAGACACCTAGGTATTTGTAGTTGTCCACATATTCCAAGTCAGATCTGTCCAGAGCAGTGATGCTGGACGGGCGGGCAGGTGCGGGCAGTGATCGGTTGAAGAGCATGCATTTAGTTTTACTTGCATTTAAAAGCAGTTGGAAGCCACGGAAGGAGAGTTGTATCAGAGAATCACCAGAAGCAAGAGCGACATCATTGATGTATACAGAGAAGAGAGTTGGCCCGAGAATTGAACCCTGTGGCATCCCCATAGAGACTGCCAGAGGTCCGGACAACAGGCCCTCCGATTTGACACACTGAACTCTATCAGAGAAGAAGTTGGTGAACCAGGAGAGGCAATTATTTGAGAAACAAAGGCTGTTGAGTCTGCCGATAAGAATGTGGGGATTGACAGATTCGAAAGCCTTGGCCAGGTCGATGAATATGGCTGTACATTAATGTCTCTTATCGATGGCGGTTATGATATCGTTTAGGACCTTGAGTGTGACTGAGGTGCACCCATGACCAGCTCTGAAACCAGATTGCATAGCAGAGTTGGTACGGTGGGATTCAAAATGGTCGGTGATCTGTTTGTTAACTTGGCTTTTGAAGACCTTAGAAAGGCAGGGTAGGATAGATATAGGTCTGTAGCAGTTTGTGTCTACAGTGTCTCCTCCTTTGAAGAGGGGTATGACCGAGGTAGATTTCCAATCTTTGGAGATCTCAGACGATACGAAAGAGAGGTTGAACAAGCTAGTAATAGGGGTTGCAAGATTTGGCAGATAGTTTTAGGAAGAGAGGGTCCAGATTGTCTAGCCCAGCTGATTTGTAGGGGTCCAGATGTTGCAGCTCTTTCAGAACATCAGCTATCTGGATTGGGGTGAAGGACAAATGGGGGAGGCTTGGGCAAGTTGCTGTGAGGGGTGCAGGGCTGTTGACCAGGGTAGGGGTGGCCAGGTGGAAAGCATGGCCAGCCGTAGTAAAATGCTTATTGAAATGCTCAATTATCATGGATTTATTGGTGGTACAGTGTTTCCAAGCCTCAGTGCAGTGGGCAGCTGGGAGGAGGTGCTCTTATTCTCCATGGACTTTACAGTGTCCCATAACATTTTGCAGTTAGTGCTACAGGATGCAAATTTGTGTTTGAAAAACCTAGCCTTTGCTTTCCTAACTGCCTGTATAATATTGGTTCCTAACTTCCCTGAAAAGTTGCATGTCGCAGGGGCTATTCGATGCTAATGCCGTACATCACAGGATGTTTTTGTGCTGGTCAAGGGCAGTCAGGTTTTGGTGGTCGTCCTAGCCATGATTTAGACACGGCTAGGACATCCGGATTGCCAGTGTGTGCTAGGGTAGTGAATAAAACAAACTTAGGGAGGAGGATTCTAATGTTAACATGCATGAAACCAAGGCTTTTACGGTTACAGAAGTCAACAGATGAGAGTTCCTGGGGAATTGGAGTGGAGCTAGGCACTGCAGGGCCTGGATTCACCTCCACGTCACCAGAGAACCAGAGGAGGAGTAGGATAAGGGTACGGCTAAAGTTTAACAGAACTGGTCGTATAGTACGTTCAGAACAGAGAGTAAAAGGAGCAGATTTCTGGATACAGTAGAATAGATTCAAGGCATAATGTACAGGCAAAGGTATGGCAGGATGTGAATACAGTGGGGGTAAACCTGTGCATAGTGACAATGAAAGAGATATTGTCTCTAGAAATAGCATTTAAAAAAGGTGAACTCACTGTATTTTTTATTCATTAAACCAGGCAAGACAGTTAAAACAAATTCTTATTTTCAATGACAGCCTAGGAACAGTGGGTTAAGTGCCTGTTCAGGGGCAGAATGACAGATTTGAACATTGTCAGCTCGGGGGTTTGAACTTGCAACCTTCCCGTTACTAGTCCAACGCTCTAACCACTAGGCTACCCAGCTGTATGTGTGGGAGGTGGAACTAAATTGTTAACTGAGGCGTATTGAGCAGTGCAAGAGGCTCTACAGTGAAATAAAGCTGCAGTTACTAACCAAAACAGCAATGGGCAAGGCATATTGACATAAGGGGGAGATTCACATAATCCTGATGCATTTTAGATCTCCGGTCTTCTCCAGTTTGGAACTTCAGAATACGTCTATCACCTTTCTTCAATGTTATTTCTTCATTCCTGCTGTCTGCAGCCAGGTGTAAGGACAAAGACTCTCCCAAAGCCCCATAGCATTGATGAGTTCCAGTCTCTTGAGAGAGATTACAAGCCGAGTCACTAACTGTGGAGCAATGATCTTGGGTCAGTATGTTAGTATATGTCTGTGTTTCATAAATGTAAGTCTGAAGGTGCATTCAAGTGGAAAATATAACAAAAAGCACAATACAATATAATCATATTCATGCAAAGCAAACATTTTATGTATCTCAGTTTTGATTATTTGTTTAACACTTGTTATTAGTGGACCCACTCTCATATATACATGGATTGATTATTATTATTATTTCATGTACATTTGGTAACTATATTATCTAATAAATGTCAATTGGATTAGAAGAACATATTCAATGTTCAACTATTAGCATCATTGTTGTTAGTGTCTTATTAAGTCTTGGTTAGGCCTCTGTTCTGTGTAATATCATGTCTCACCTTATGCTGCTGCAGCTACTGCTGCTGTCACCACCTGAACTATAGTAATCACAGGATACATTTCTCTTCAGGCTGCACAAGACGAGTGACGTTTAGCAGACGTCTTACAGGAGCATAACCATCCAAACTGTGCGAATTGACGTGAACGGATCATAATGTGCTGACATTCTACAAATGAAAGACAGGCTTGTAGACAAGACAACGAGCTTGTTTGACAGGGTGACAGACAGACAGTACATGCCTGGTGTGAAGAGCAAACCACAATTATACTGTGCCTTCTTGAAAAACAATATATTTTATTCCACTTGACATTGTTAGGCATTAACGACCATATTACTTAAACCTTGTGGGGTGTTGTTTGTTTGTTTGTTATTCACCCAATGTTCGCTGGTCTGATGGACCCACAGCATTATTGGGTTTTTAAAACAATACAGCCATAATAATTTACGTAAAAATACTTAGATGTTGATTTATATCAATTACAAGCAATATGGACATTATACATGGTTAATATTTGTCATTTACCTCTGATAGATCACATTTATCAATAAAAGCACTATTCGTTAAAACAAGTATATCTATTATAATCAAGACATGGGTGGAATAAATTATGTTTATCTTGAAGAAATATACATGAAACAAGGTTTTCATCACTATTGATGTTTATTGCTTTGAACTGAACAAATTGGAAGGACACATTTTACATACAGTATTTTAATCTAATAATAAACGAGCCCCATTGAACACAAATTACGGGCAGTCTACACACCACATGAAGGACAGAGTTTTACTGTGTGTGTGTTGCAAATTTATTTCTTGCAATTGATGCATGTGTACTGTGTCTTCCTGTCCTTCTTGGGTCCAAACACATCGCAATGCTTCTTTTTGTTGCTTCCGGGTGCAATCTAGAATGATGAAATCACTTAGATCAGGAATTTTACTAACATCTCACTCACATGTATATTTACAGCTGACCAAGGTAGGAGAGTCAGACACACACATGCAACAACATCACTCACGCTTACTTCTGGTATTGGAGCTGTTGGTTCTGTGGGTCAGGCGAATGGGGCACAAGCCTTGAAGTTATCCTCACATATAATCATGATAGGTATCAGTCTGCTGTTTTCTGTAATGACCTTAGTGATTACTGTTTTACAGCCTGTGTTCGTAATGGCTGCTCAGTGAAACAACCTGTCCTGATTTGTCATAGTTGCTTGCTAAAAAACTTTAATGAGCAAGCCTTCCTTCATGAACTGGCCTCTACAAAATGGTATAGAATCAGCTTGATCCCCTCTGTTGAAGACGCTTGGACCTTCTTTTTTGATATTTTCAGTGGTATTGTTAACAAACACGCACCAATAAAGAAAATTAGAATTAAAAACAGGTTCAGACCCTGGTTCGATCGTGATCTTGCAGTGTTACTCCACCTCAAGAACTGCATTTGGCAAAAGGCTCGGCACACGAATAATCAGGCTGGTTGGCTCTCGTTCAGGCAAATGAGAAATAAGTGCACCCAGGCTATCCGGAAGGCCAAAGTTAGTTACTTTAAGGAGCAGTTCTCTCTCTGTGGGTCTAACCCCAAGAAGTTCTGGAAGTCGATTAAAGACCTGGAGAATAAACCCTCCTCCTCACAGCTGCCCATGTCACTTAATGGTGATGATGTGGTTGTTACTGGCAAGAAGCACGTGGCTGAGCTCTTTGAAGTTGTTAATAATCAACTGACTGGCTTTCTTGATGTCTATGGTATTCTCTCTGGTATGCAATCTGGTTTCCGCTCAGGTTATAGATGTGTCACTACAAACTTAAAGGTCCTCAATGATGTCACCATTGCACTTGATTCTAAGCAATGTTGTGCTGCTATTTTTATTGACTTGTCCAAAGCTCTTGATACGATAGATCATTCCATTCTTGACGGCCGGCTAAGGAATATTGGTTTCTCTTAGGGGACTTTGGCCTGGTTTGCTAACTTCCTCTCTCAAAGAGTGCAGCCATGAACACAAACTTAGAAGAATTGATGGGTCTGTTCCGTGTATTTAACAGATGAAGTGGGAGCTATGGCTTCTATTTTCATATTGTTCCTACCATCGTCAGCTTCCTCTTGATGAGCTCCTGTCCCAGCTTGTGCAAAGTAAAAAAGTTATCACGTGATGTTGTGGCCATGGAGTCCCTGTGTCATGTCCAGAACAACCCACATCCCTTGGTTCTTCTCAGGGGCTCCTCCCTCTGGCTTCCCCGTATACACTTGCAAGCTCCATGCATATGATGAAGCAGCATCACAGGCAGCCCAGATCTAGATTCCATATTTTGCTGGTTGACTGTTAGACTGTATGTACTGCCTGAAGGGGCAGCGGCCCCTAAATGGTATAAGCTGCTTATCAACGGTAACGTTGGGCCCAGGATCATAAAACAGGGCAAGGCGGTCCACCCACTTGTCCCACACTGACCTGATCGCAGCTAGCTTGTCTCTCTGTCGCCGTGCTGGTCTGGTGTCTCGGTTCTCGAAGCACATAATCCTCAAAATAATGTGGAAGCTTTCCAGAGACATTGTTGCACAGAAAAGTTATCTGCCAGTTTCTGCATCCCACAGGGATTCTGTAGATTCCCAATTGGATCTGAAAACACCAGCAAGGATAAGATCCCCAAATTATGCATGTAAATGAGTTTGGTCCATCCCCTTCCATCTCTTTCCAAAAACGTGTCTTCCCTCCAAATTGGTGCAGTCCAGAATGATTTTCTGGATGGTGTCTGGTATGAACATGTTAAAAAAAATACTTGATGTCCTGCACATGAGTAATAACCATCCGCGTCGGCCCTGGTTGCATCCTTATCACATTGGCAGTCATGTGGTGTGGCTCATTCCTTGGGCAAGAAGACCATTCAATTTCACAATTCTTTTCATCCATATTTCTCCTCCTGTAGGCTGCTAATGAGCTGGTTGCTTATGGGCTGGTTCTGGGGCTGGCTGCTGACGGGCTGGTCTTTGGGCTGGCTGAGGGTCAATCTCATCCTCTCCTTCCAACTCACATTGATGCCATCTCGTCAGAGTGGACCAACATCTCTGTGGAACGTCTCAGACAACTTGAAGAATGCCCAAAGAATTCAGGTTGTTTTGGAGACAAAGGGGGGTCCAACTCTGTACTAAATGGGTGTACCTAATAAATAGGCCAGTGAGTATACTGTAGGTAACAACTATATATTGTTTATATGTTTCTATGCAGATATGATTGTATGCATATATGCTTCTATGTATATAGTGCTTTCAGAAAGACCTTTTCCACATTTTGTAAATGTGTACCTAAATAGGTACAGCCATTTAGTACTGTAAAGCCTTACTCTAAAATGTATTTTAATTTGATTTGATATATCCTCATCAATCTACACACAATACCCCATAATGACAAAGCGAAAACAAGTTTTTAGAAATGTTTGCAAATGTATATACAGTAGCAGTCAAAAGTTTGAACACTCTTACTCATTGTCACGCCCTGGCCTTAGTATTTTGTGTTCTTTTTATTATTGTGGTTAGGCCAGGGTGTGACATGGGTGATTTATGTGGTTTGTTTTGTCTAGGGGTTTTGTAGTTTATGGGATTGTGTTTAGTTAATAGTCTAGGAAAGTCTATGGTTGCCTAGAGTGGTTCTCAATCAGAGGCAGGTGTTTATCGTTGTCTCTGATTGGGAACCATATTTAGGCAGCCATATTCTTTGGGTATTTCGTGGGTGATTGTTCCTGTCTCTGTGTTTTGCACCAGTTAGGACTGTTTTCCACGTTTTCTTGTTTTGTATAAGTATATTGTTCACGTTATCATCTTTATTAAAGATGTTTATAAATAACCACGCTGCGTTTTGGTCCGCCTCTCTTTCACCAGAAGCAAACCTTAACACTCATTCAAATGTTTTCTTTAGTTGTACTATTTTCTACGTTCTAGAATACTAGTGAAGGCATCCCAGTTAGATAGCAAATGTTCCTTTTTTCCATAAAAAAAATTTTTGTAGCCAAAAATAGTTCTTCACATTTGGCTGAGAAAACAACCGGAAATTGCGGTCAAGACAACGTCGACAAATATTCCAAATTAGCTGCATAATATCGACAGAAACATGGCAAACGTTGTTTATAATTCATCCTCGAGGTGTTTTTCAAATATCTATTCGATAATATATCAACTAGGGACAGAGCTTTTTTCAGTAAGACTGGGTGGAAAAATGGCTACCTCTGTCTTTTGCACGAGAAATACACAGAGAGCCATCAGGTGGACACTGACGCAATGTTGTCGCTCAGGCTCATTTTTCAAAATAAAAGCCTGAAACTATGTCTTGTGATACTAGACACATTAAGGAAGCCATAGAAAATGGAATCCCGTTGATATCCCATTCACTGCTCAATAGGGAAGCATAGGAAGGGACTCTTATTTAGAAACAGCTGCGTTCCTGATTAGATTTTTCTCATTCTTTTGCCTGCAATATCAGTTCTGTTATACTCACAATATCTTTACAGTTTTGGACACTTCAGAGTGTTTTCTATCCTAAGCTGTCAATTATATGCATATTCTATTTTCTGGTCCTGAAAAATAGCCCGTTTACTTTGGGAACATTATCCCCCCCCCCCCCCCCAAAAAAAAGACCCCTAGATTCAACAGGTTAACCTCTATTCAACAGCTGTGTCAGATTTCAAAATCTGAAAACGGTGCTCAGAACCCAAAACAGCCAGTGGAATATCTGCCATTTTGGCGTCAACAGAAGCTAGAAAAAGCACTATAAATATTCACTTACCTTTGATGATCTTCATCAGAAGAGCTATTATGAGCCCCTCCTTTATAGTAGAATCCTCAAACCAGTTTCTAAAGACGGGGACTTCTAGTGGAAGCCCTAGGAAGTGCATCCTCATTCATATCTCACTGGAATTTCAATAGGCACTGTTTTGAAAATCGATTTCTCACTTGCTGTTTGGATTCTTTCTCAGGTTTGTGCCTGCCATATGAGTTCTGTTATACTCACATACATCATTCAAACACTTTTAGAAGCTTCAGAGTGTTTTCTATACAATACTAATAATAATATGCATATATTAGCATCTGGGACAGAGTAGGATGCAGTTCAGTCTGGGCACGTGTGTCATCTTTGGGCACGTGTGTCAAATGTCAACTTTTTGAGGTGGGCATTTTCACAACCTGACTTTGTAGGTCCATGTCCATGTCCAGGTCCAGCATCTGAGGGCTAATTGTTACTTTTGGTTTTTACTATTACTTCAATTACATTAAACACAATGATTGGTTTCTCCAGTCTTTCATTTGTAACTAATATAGGAACCCTCATTATGTTCCTGCAATGACATCAGCTTTGGGATCAAGGCAACTTAAACAAATGTCTATCAAACCCAGATAGGGAGTTTCAGTACCATTGGCTGCCCTCAGATCCAGTTTCTCTGTATTGCCCATGATTTCTGCCGGTGGTTTAATTTGTGTTGCAAATGCCGTCTTCTGTATTCCTCAGTTATATTGGATACCTGAGCCCCTGTGTCCCATAGTGCTTGTCTTCTCCATTCCTCAGTTATGATGGATACCTGAGCTCCTGTGTCTCATAGTGCTCGTGTCTTTACGCCCTGCAAATTTCACCACACGTGACAATTCTTTCCAATAAGCTGTGCTACGTTACCATGTCCTGAGGTAGCTGGAGTAGCAGAGGGAACACCCCCCTATCCACATCGATGGAACAGTAGTGGAGAGGGTAGTAAGTTTTAAGTTCCTCGGCGTACACATCACAGACAAACTGAATTGGTCCACCCACACAGACAGCATCGTGAAGAAGGCGCAGCAGCGCCTCTTCAACCTCAGGAGGCGCAGCAGCGCCTCTTCAACCTCAGGAGGCTGAAGAAATTCGGCTTGTCACCAAAAGCACTCACAAACTTCTACAGATGCACAATCAAGAGCATCCTGTCGGGCTGTATCAACGCCTGGTACGGCAACTGCTCCGCCCACAACCGTAAGGCTCTCCAGAGGGTAGTGAGGTCTGCACAACGCATCACCGGGGGCAAACTACCTGCCCTCCAGGATACCTACACCACCCGATGTCACAGGAAGGCCATAAAGATCATCAAGGACAGCAACCACCCGAGCCACTGCCTGTTCACCCCGCTATCATCCAGAAGGCGAGGTCAGTACAGGTGCATCAAAGCTGGGACCGAGAGACTGAAAAACAGCTTCTATCTCAAGGCCATCAGACTGTTAAACAGCCACCACTAACATTGAGTGGCTGCTGCCAACACACTGACTCAACTCCAGCCACTTTAATAATGGGAATTGATGGGAATTGATGTAAAATATATCACTAGCCACTTTAAACAATGCTACCTAATATAATGTTTACATACCCTACATTATTCATCTCACATGTATACGTATATACTGTACTCTATATCATCTACTGCATCCTTATGTAATACATGTATCACTAGCCACTTAAACTATGCCACTTTGTTTACATACTCATCTCATATGTACAGTATATACTGCACTCAATACCATCTACTGTATCTTGCCTATGCCGCTCTGTACCATCACTCATTCATATATCTTTATGTACATATTCTTTATCCCCTTACACTTGTCTATAAGGTAGTAGTTTTGGAATTGTTAGCTAGATTACTTGTTGCTTATTACTGCATTGTCGGAACTAGAAGCACAAGCATTTCGCTACACTCGCACTAACATCTGCTAACCATGTGTATGTGACAAATAAAATTTGATTTGATTTGATTAGTTGGCCCCCACTCTCTCTGTGTCGTCAGACAAGGTGAATTGTCGACTTTCATTTTGCAGGCAGTCTTACATGTAGGTTGGTGCTGTTTCCAATGATCCTGTTGGCACACTGGAATAATAGGCATCTATTATGAATACAATACACAATGAATACAACTTCAACTCTGAAGTTCTTTCTCCCTTTGCACTGTAGCCGCTGCAACACTGGATGGAACTAGATGTATCTGAGGTCACTCCCCGTTCCATGGTTGTGACCACCGGGCGTTTCACGATGGCTGTGCGTTGCCCATGATCCTATATCCTGCTGCCGACCAGTCTCATAACATCTTTTGCATTTTCTTTTATCTCTATTGGTTGTATTTGGTTTTCTGTTGGTTGATTCCTAACTGTCACTTTGGCCCTGCACTGGCTGTACTAACGATGCTACCTGACAGGTCACTTCTTTGATTGCTTCATTGCTCGCATCAATTTTACTCAGGAGGGGTTGTATTTATTTTGTTTTTGCTGTGGTCTGTGGGGGCGCTGTCTGTGCACATTCCTCTCCGCTACCCCCATTATCCTAACTCTGTACTGGGTTCACTCGTGTGGGTGTGAACTTACGTAAAATCCTGGCCTTTTGCATCTGTTTGCTTTCATTGTCCTGGGCAAATTGCATTTTCTCAATCAACAGTTCATCTCTGGTGTTCATATTCTGGAGATGCACTCTCATCTCTGGTTTTAATATCAATATTTTCCAGATAACTCTTCATCTTAAGCACTGGATTCACAGCTTTGATTACTGCTTCTATAATGTCTAATTCACAGGCCTATATTAAATAGCTACATCTCCCACCAGATAGCAGGCCTATATTAAATAGCTACATCTCCCACCAGATAGCAGGCCTATATTAAATAGCTACATCGCCCACTAGATAGCAGGCCTATATTAAATAGCTACATCTCCCACCAGATAGCAGGCCTATATTAAATAGCTACATCTCCCACTAGATAGCAGGCCTATATTAAATAGCTACATCTCCCACTAGATAGCAGGCCTATATTAAAGAGCTACATCTCCCACCAGATAGCAGGCCTATATTAAATAGCTACATCTCCCACCAGATAGCAGGCCTATATTAAATAGCTACATCTCCCACTAGATAGCAGGCCTATATTAAATAGCTACATCTCCCACCAGATAGCAGGCCTATATTAAATAGCTACATCTCCCACCAGATAGCAGGCCTATATTAAATAGCTACATCTCCCACCAGATAGCAGGCCTATATTAAATAGCTACATCGCCCACTAGATAGCAGGCCTATATTAAATAGCTACATCTCCCACCAGATAGCAGGCCTATATTAAATAGCTACATCGCCCACTAGATAGCAGGCCTATATTAAATAGCTACATCTCCCACCAGATAGCAGGCCTATATTAAATAGCTACATCTCCCACTAGATAGCAGGCCTATATTAAATAGCTACATCTCCCACCAGATAGCAGGCCTATATTAAATAGCTACATCTCCCACCAGATAGCAGGCCTATATTAAATAGCTACATCTCCCACCAGATAGCAGGCCTATATTAAATAGCTACATCGCCCACTAGATAGCAGGCCTATATTAAATAGCTACATCTCCCACCAGATAGCAGGCCTATATTAAATAGCTACATCGCCCACTAGATAGCAGGCCTATATTAAATAGCTACATCTCCCACCAGATGTCAGGCCTATATTAAATAGCTACATCGCCCACTAGATAGCAGGCCTATATTAAATAGCTACATCTCCCACTAGATAGCAGGCCTATATTAAATAGCTACATCTCCCACCAGATAGCAGGCCTATATTAAATAGCTACATCTCCCACCAGATAGCAGGCCTATATTAAATAGCTACATCTCCCACCAGATAGCAGGCCTATATTAAATAGCTACATCTCCCACTAGATAGCAGGCCTATATTAAATAGCTACATCTCCCACCAGATAGCAGGCCTATATTAAATAGCTACATCTCCCACCAGATAGCAGGCCTATATTAAATAGCTACATCGCCCACTAGATAGCAGGCCTATATTAAATAGCTACATCGCCCACTAGATAGCAGGCCTATATTAAATAGCTACATCTCCCACCAGATAGCAGGCCTATATTAAATAGCTACATCTCCCACTAGATAGCAGGCCTATATTAAATAGCTACATCTCCCACCAGATAGCAGGCCTATATTAAATAGCTACATCTCCCACTAGATGGCAGGCCTATATTAAATAGCTACATCTCCAACCAGATAGCAGGCCTATATTAAATAGCTACATCTCCCACTAGATAGCAGGCCTATATTAAATAGCTACATCTCCCACCAGATAGCAGGCCTATATTAAATAGCTACATCTCCCACCAGATAGCAGGCCTATATTAAATAGCTACATCTCCCACCAGATAGCAGGCCTATATTAAATAGCTACATCGCCCACTAGATAGCAGGCCTATATTAAATAGCTACATCGCCCACTAGATAGCAGGCCTATATTAAATAGCTACATCGCCCACTAGATAGCAGGCCTATATTAAATAGCTACATCTCCCACCAGATAGCAGGCCTATATTAAATAGCTACATCTCCCACTAGATAGCAGGCCTATATTAAATAGCTACATCTCCCACCAGATAGCAGGCCTATATTAAATAGCTACATCTCCCACTAGATGGCAGGCCTATATTAAATAGCTACATCTCCCACCAGATAGCAGGCCTATATTAAATAGCTACATCTCCCACTAGATAGCAGGCCTATATTAAATAGCTACATCTCCCACCAGATAGCAGGCCTATATTAAATAGCTACATCTCCCACCAGATAGCAGGCCTATATTAAATAGCTACATCTCCCACCAGATAGCAGGCCTATATTAAATAGCTACATCGCCCACTAGATAGCAGGCCTATATTAAATAGCTACATCTCCCACCAGATAGCAGGCCTATATTAAATAGCTACATCGCCCACTAGATAGCAGGCCTATATTAAATAGCTACATCTCCCACCAGATAGCAGGCCTATATTAAATAGCTACATCTCCCACTAGATAGCAGGCCTATATTAAATAGCTACATCGCCCACTAGATAGCAGGCCTATATTAAATAGCTACATCGCCCACTAGATAGCAGGCCTATATTAAATAGCTACATCTCCCACCAGATAGCAGGCCTATATTAAATAGCTACATCTCCCACCAGATAGCAGGCCTATATTAAATAGCTACATCGCCCACTAGATAGCAGGCCTATATTAAATAGCTACATCTCCCACCAGATAGCAGGCCTATATTAAATAGCTACATCGCCCACTAGATAGCAGGCCTATATTAAATAGCTACATCTCCCACCAGATAGCAGGCCTATATTAAATAGCTACATCTCCCACTAGATAGCAGGCCTATATTAAATAGCTACATCTCCCACCAGATAGCAGGCCTATATTAAATAGCTACATCTCCCACCAGATAGCAGGCCTATATTAAATAGCTACATCTCCCACTAGATAGCAGGCCTATATTAAATAGCTACATCGCCCACTAGATAGCAGGCCTATATTAAATAGCTACATCTCCCACCAGATAGCAGGCCTATATTAAATTGCTTCATCGCCCACTAGATAGCAGGCCTATATTAAATAGCTACATCTCCCACCAGATAGCAGGCCTATATTAAATAGCTACATCTCCCACCAGATAGCAGGCCTATATTAAATAGCTACATCTCCCACCAGATAGCAGGCCTATATTAAATAGCTACATCTCCCACCAGATAGCAGGCCTATATTAAATAGCTACATCTCCCACCAGATAGCAGGCCTATATTAAATAGCTACATCGCCCACTAGATAGCAGGCCTATATTAAATAGCTACATCTCCCACCAGATAGCAGGCCTATATTAAATAGCTACATCTCCCACCAGATAGCAGGCCTATATTAAATAGCTACATCTCCCACCAGATAGCAGGCCTATATTAAATGGGGACATAACATAACAAAATGTGGAAAAAGTCAAGGAATCAGAATACTTTTCCTAGTGCACTATAAGTGTATGATTTTAGAAAGATCAATCATATTCCACAAATATCAACATCTGATGTGGGTCATCACATTCAATCATCTAATTACACATTCATTTGGTAGAACACGTCTTAATGCATTCAAAATACTGACGAAATTCACTGACCAATGTGAAAATGTCAACGTTGACTGATGTTTTTTCAGAAATTATATGCTCTCCTCATACCTATCATAAATCCTCTCTTTTACAATATGAAAACAGTTTGAACTACAGTTTGTGATGTTAGTTTGACCTCCGCACAGTGACCACAATATATCTTAAGACATGTGGAGGTCGGCTGACACACCTTTCATTTATAGCTTCCAGACAACAACAGAAAGGTCAATAATTAGACTCACAGTATAAACACACGTTTTAACCTGAATGCCCATAATGTTACTATTCCTACACATCAGTGTCTTCCTAGTTATGTTTCCTTAGGACGACTTTGAATGTTTGTTTGGATGATGTCATCAAAAAGGGCATGAACCGTCACATTAGTTTTATGCAAAGTAAGTACACTCTACGGTCAATCATTTCACTATTATGGTCTCTCTTTGACTGTCTGCTGGTATGGTTGTGTGATACAGTACACAATATCTTCAAGTAGTCTCTGCTGACAGGAACATGCGAGCAGATGAGGAATTCTTGCTTGGATTGAAGAAAGTATACAGTAAAACCTGCGAAAGAGTGAATGTAAAACCAGGGAAAAACGTACTACCCTCGCCTGTTCCCCCCACAACATTTTGGATGTAGCTAGCAAGTGACCGGGACATGATGACCTGGACATGATGATCAATGACTGGATGGCAGCCATCTTGACCCAGAGTAACTAAAGGGGAGAGATTTTACTTCATGGCCTGAATAGCTAAAACACACATAAACGATGACATGAAGACCAGATAAACAGGAGTAAGTAAAATGGCTAGTACCCAGTCATGAATTCCTAGCATACAGTATATACAGTGAAATAAGTATGTATAAGCATGTACCTTAGTAATAAGATCCTATGACATGTACAGATTAAATATACATCAATTGAACCCTAACCGGTTACAAGTCCACTTATGTTGTCAAAGACACACTTAACACCAGTAGGGAAGTCCAGAGGCATAATTGTCCATTTGGAAAGAAATGAGTTTAGATGATGCAGAGCTCTTCTGAACTGTTGTCTCTCTGCAGGGCCGTGTCCATCATACATTGTAAGCAAGCTAGTTACAGTGCCTCCTAAAGATGTGATTGACATCAGGAAAAGAGGGTAGCCTACTAGTTACAGTGCCTCCTAAAGACATGATTGACATCAGGAAAAGAGGGTAGACCATTAGCTGATCATTGATGTTAAAAATGTATGTAAAACTGCTGGTTAACTAGCTCTATAATTTGTTTTACTGATTGTGATTTATCTTCAATGCCCTTATATAATAATGTCAGAATATAGCCTAATATCCATAATCTTCTATCTCATGATATACAGTTGAAGTCGGAAGTTTACATACACTTAGGTTGGAGTCATTACAACTCGTTTGAAAATTCTTGTTAACAAACTATAGTTTTGTCAAGGCGGTTAGGACATCTACTTTGTGCAAATCCGTCAACACAGGCACCCTCATAGATATCATCCTAACCAACCTGCCCTCAAATACACCTCTGCTGTCTTCAACCAGGATCTCAGCGATCACTGCCTCATTGCTTGCGTCCGCAATGGGTCTGCGGTCAAACGACCAACCCTCATCACAGTCAAACACTCCCTAAAACACTTCAGCGAGCAGGCCTTTCTAATTGACCTGGCACTGGTATCCTAGAAGGATATTGACCTCACTCCGTCAGTACAAGATGCCTGGTTATTCTTTGAAAGGGCTTTCCTCGCCATCTTAAATAAGCATGCCCCATTCAAAAAATGTAGTACCAGGAACAGATATAGCCCGTGGTTCACTCCAGACCTGATCTGCCCTTGACCAGCACAAAAACATCCAGTGGTGTACGGCATTAGCATCAAATAGCCCCTGCGATATGCAACTTTTCGGGGAAGATAGGAAACTATATACACAAGCAGTTAGGAAAGCAAAGGCTAACTTCTTCAAACAGAAATTTGCATCCTGCAGCACAAACGCCAAAAAGTTCTGGGACACTGTAAAGTCCATGGAGAATAAGAGCACCTCCTCCTAGCTGCCCACTGCACTGAGGCTAGGAAACACTGACACCACTGATAAATCCACAATCATTGAGAATTTCGATAAGCATTTTTCTATGGCTGGCCATGCTTTCCACCTGGCCACCCCTACCCTGGCCAACAGTCTTATACCCCCTACAGCAACTTGCCCAAGCCTCCCCATTTCTCCTTCACCCAAATTCAGATAGCTGGTGTTCGAAATAGCTGCAAAATCTGGAACCCTACAAATCAGCAGGGCTAGACAATCTGGACCCTCTTTTCTAAAATTATCAGCTGAAATCGTTGCAACCCCTATTTACTAGCCTCTTCAACCTTTCTTTCGCATCGTTTGAAATCCCCAGAGATTGATAAAAAATACAGAAAAATATTACAAAAAAATGTGGAATACCTTATCATTCTAATGTTTTTATTTACAGACCCACATTCACAGTATATTATATAACAATTGCAAATGATGACTTTGACCCTTCAGAAAATAATTTTCAAAAACAGACACACTAACTTCGAACACATTACAGACTCGCATGCTTCAAAGGAAAGAAAGCTTCACATGACCAGAATAATATCAAGAAATAAAGAGCCACATATCCAGAATAATATAAAGAAATAAAGAGCCACATATCCAGAATAATATAAAGAAATAAAGAGCCACATATCCAGAATAATATAAAGAAATAAAGAGCCACATATCCAGAATAATATAAAGAAATAAAGAGCCACATATCCAGAATAATATAAAGAAAGCGTCTCATATCCAGAATAATATAAAGTAAGCGTCTCATATCCAGAATAACATAAATCCTACAATAACTCCTATACAGTACCATAAGGTCCTCAATGTGCTCCGTTCAATGGTGCCAGGAAAGAAACAGCAACATCAGAGCAGCAGTGTGATGGAAGTTCTTATGCTGTTTTAAAGCAGTAGGCTGTAGGCCTGGCCATTCACACTAAAATACTAAACTACTGTATAAAACAAGTATACAATCTGTTGAATCAGTTCTAGAAAGCATACACAGAGGATTTGGCTGTTGTGGTTCTTCTTTTATCCTTTTCTATCAAATATTTTGAGGAAAACATTTGTTTGTCGTATTCAGCAGATTTTTCACAAATTGCTTTACAGTACAAAGTTTGATATAAATCTGTGTTGAACTGCCAATAGTAAACACGTTTTGTTTCAATCAAATTCATATCTGGCAGTTTTTCAACGCACAATCAAATATTCTGTGAGGCATTTATTGTTAACACACAGGGAAACACATACTGCGGTTAAGAGGCAATGTCATGTTCTTTTTTGTCCCGTTTTGACATCCTTTGAACGGTAAAAAGATACAAGTATTTATACATCTCTGAGAGTACATCTGAAATATCACATTTGACAGATTTGAGAACTAGAAACACAAGCAGAGAGATCCTAAGCTCATGTATATACTTGCATGCAATAAACAGTGATATTAACACTGGAGAGTGACGAAATAGAGGGAATGGGACATCAATAAAACAAAGTCTCTAAAATGAATTGTCATTTTTAAATCCACAACAAATCTTTATCAGAAGAACACACTATTTAGTATAAAAACACCAATCTAACTTATTGCAGAAAATCCTGGGGCAGTGTTAGTGGTCTTTTTTAAATTGCTTCTTACTCTGAAGTAGGCAGAATACTGTAGTTTACACTGTCCGCTGCAAGTAAGTTCAACTGCTCTAACAAGCGAGAGGGGGTTTGTATTGACAACAATAAAAAGTGAGGAAGATATATGGTATATACCCTCAGTCCTCATTGGAAGAACCTAAAGAAGTGCTATGATGCTCTCCTTTGTACAGTATTATGTTCTATTATGTACATATTTATCTTACTATTACTATTACTTGTTATTTCTGACTGGACTTTTAATGTTATTATTAAATATTAATATACTGCATTGTTGAGGGAGCATTGTTGAGGGAGCATTGTTGAGGGAGCATTGTTGAGGGAACATTGTTGAGGGAGCATTGTTGAGGGAGCATTGTTGAGGGAGCATTGTTGAGGGAGCATTGTTGAGGGAGCATTGTTGAGGGAACATTGTTGAGGGAGCATTGTTGAGGGAGCATTGTTGAGGGAGCATTGTTGAGGGAGCATTGTTGAGGGAACATTGTTGAGGGAGCATTGTTGAGGGAGCATTGTTGAGGGAGCATTGTTGAGGGAGCATTGTTGAGGGAACATTGTTGAGGGAGCATTGTTGAGGGAGCATTGTTGAGGGAGCATTGTTGAGGGAGCATTGTTGAATAAAAACATTTAAGTGTAAGGAAAACTGTAGGTGCCGATTACTGCGAGCGCTTTAGAGCCGCGGGAAGATGTTTAGGGGGGTGGGTGAGGATCATTTTTATTGAGGAAAGGGGGATTTCTCTGCTCTGCAAACAGGAGTAATAAAGGCCTAGTTCACAAATTTTGTGGGGATTATAATAAATCAGCACACTCAGTATCCCTACTTCCCTTGGCTATATTTTACAGATTGAATCCTACTCATAGATCCATTTGTACTAATTGTGACTCTGCCAAGTACTGTAGTATGACAAGAACCAAGAAGGTCAGAGAAGAACAAGCGGAGAGACAGCATAACAAGGCTAAAATGTTCCTGACACACACAGCATATCCAATAAATACATGAGAGCGTGACATAGTGTGACGCTAATCTGATTTGCTTGTGACGGATATGAGAGGAGACATAAACTGATTTCAAGTAAAGAGATGAGATGTGGCGTGCGTGCGGGCGGGCTCGTGGTTCCTCAGGCCGGTCGGTGGGAGTCCCTCTGTGTCCCCATGAAGCTGGCTGGTAACCCACCGGTGTCACTCAGACAGACGTCTCACTCAAACCCTCCTGCTCTAGAGCTCAGCTGGGGTCAGAGGGGAAGACGAGAGATTGCCTGACCTCATTCAACAACAAATAGTAGGGAATAAGAGAAAACTGACCCTTATTAAAGAAGCCCATGCCTGTACAGCTACAGAATCTCTGGCATTGAGTACAAGCAGGCCTCCGTGAAATAGCTACATCTCCCACCAGATAGCAGGCCTATATTAAATAGCTACATCTCCCACTAGATAGCAGGCCTATATTAAATAGCTACATCTCCCACCAGATGGCAGGCCTATATTGAATAGCTACATCTCCCACTAGATAGCAGGCCTATATTAAATAGCTACATCTCCCACCAGATAGCAGGCCTATATTAAATAGCTACATCTCCCACCAGATAGCAGGCCTATATTGAATAGCTACATCTCCCACTAGATAGCAGGCCTATATTAAATAGCTACATCTCCCACCAGATAGCAGGCCTATATTAAATAGCTACATCTCCCACCAGATAGCAGGCCTATATTGAATAGCTACATCTCCCACCAGATAGCAGGCCTATATTAAATAGCTACATCTCCCACCAGATGTCAGGCCTATATTAAATGGATACATCTCCCACCAGATAGCAGGCCTATATTAAATAGCTACATCTCCCGCCAGATAGCAGGCCTATATTAAATAGATACATCTCCCACCAGATAGCAGGCCTATATTAAATAGCTACATCTCCCACTAGATGGCAGGCCTATATTGAATAGCTACATCTCCCACCAGATAGCAGGCCTATATTGAATAGCTACATCTCCCACCAGATGTCAGGCCTATATTAAATAGATACATCTCCCACCAGATAGCAGGCCTATATTGAATAGCTACATCTCCCACCAGATAGCAGGCCTATATTAAATAGCTACATCTCCCACCAGATGTCAGGCCTATATTAAATAGATACATCTCCCACCAGCTGAGTGTTTCCAGTATAGACAGTAGAGGAGAGGTGAGGATCCACTCACCACACTGGCTTACTTGGTGATGGCGGAGGGTGATCCAGAGCGGTGGAAGTGGACTATCTGCCACTTGCCGTCACGGCGGTGCCAGATGCGTGTCTCCTCAGACTGGGCGGTGCGGGGCATGCCGTTGGTGTCGATGTACTGGGTGATGCGGATGTAGGCGATGCAGGCAGCTTCCTCCCCGATAAGGTGGATGTGGGGGTTCAGGATGGTGGTGTGGACAGGCTTACTGTTCTTAGACCACACTGGGGGAGGAGTAACATACACACAAGACAATAGTCAGTCAATGAATCAGTCATTCTATGACTGCAGGAGTTATCACACTGGTTTATGACTAGGTATGCCATAGTCTCTCTCACTGATGATGACGCTGTTCCTTTACCAATGCTTTACAGAATTAATATTTGAGAGGGTTAATTAATTTCACTCTTGTTATGTTTCTCTCCATTTCTCTCTTCTTTAATTTCTCTCTTCCTCTCTTTCTCTCTTCCTTGCTCTGTCATTTTCCCAATCAGTCCAATCAGGCCCATTGGAGCTGTTTCCTCTCGCTGGGAGAACAGTGGCTGATAAGAGAGGATTAGAGTGGAGCAGGTTTCATCCATTACTCATCACAATGAGCCAAAAGCATTCAGTCTGCAGCCACTGTAGGAGATAATGAACATTACATTCACTTACAGATAATGGCCCCAAGGTTCTGTTCTCCACAACTTCCTGTAAATCCTAACCACATCTCATGAAATAGAAATTACATTTTGTCACCTATTATGGAAATCATAAGCTAGAGCTTATGAGCACATATATAGGACTATTAAAGCATATTCCAAAAAATATATTATAAACTGGGTGGTTCAAGCACTGAATGCTGATTGGCTGACAGCTGTGGTATGTCAGACCGTATACCACGGGTATGACAAAACATTTATTTTTACTGTCTTACTTACATTGGTAACCAGTTTATCATAGCAATATGGCATCTCTGGGGGGTTTGTGGTATATGGCCAATATAGCACGGCTAAGGGCTGTATCCAGGAAGAACAGCCCTTAGCCGTGGTATGTTGTCCATATACCACACCCCCTCATGCCTTATTGCTTAATTATACTATAGTGTGTATAATATGTATACTCCCCCTTCACTGGGAGTGTAAATGAGTTGTTAGTGCTGTATAGCAAGAGTTTTGCAGCCCTCCTGTCTGTGTACAGCTCTGGGATTTGATGATATATCCCAAACAATTCAACACAGGTTTCCTGTAGCTTGAAACGGTCTGTGTATAATGTAAAATTTGAATTTTGAAATTGATATAGTAGGAGGGAGGGAGGCAAGGAGAGAGCAATGCAACTTACAGTTCTCAAAGTAGAAGCGATGGAAGTCCAGGCCTTCCACCAGATTACCCAGAGCTTCTGGCTCAAACGCTGTCACACTGGGGTCACACATCTTACTATAGGGGGTGGGGGGGAGAGAGAGAGAGAGAGAGAGAGAGAGAAGCAGACAGATATGAGTCAGGGATGGAGACAGTGAGACAACAGGAGAGAAAAAGAGCATGGGTTGACGAGGCTGACCCTCCATGCAGTGTTACTGCTCTTTGGAATGTTTCAGTGAAGCGACGAGGCTGACCCTCCATGCTGTATTACTGCTCTTTGGAATGCTTCAGTGAAGCGACGAGGCTGACCCTCCATGCAGTATTACTGCTCTTTGGAATGCTTCAGTGAAGCAACGAGGCTGACCCTCCATGCAGTGTTACTGCTCTTTGGAATGCTTCAGTGAAGCGACGAGGCTGACCCTCCATGCAGTATTACTGCTCTTTGGAATGCTTCAGTGAAGCGACGAGGCTGACCCTCCATGCAGTGTTACTGCTCTTTGGAATGTTTCAGTGAAGCGACGAGGCTGACCCTCCATGCAGTATTACTGCTCTTTGGAATGCTTCAGTGAAGCAACGAGGCTGACCCTCCATGCAGTGTTACTGCTCTTTGGAATGCTTCAGTGAAGCAACGAGGCTGACCCTCCATGCAGTATTACTGCTCACGTAGTATTTTGGTACTGTGGAAAAATGTCAGTGTTTTGTGTGTCCATGGCAGATCGCTGAATGGTTGTAAAAGGGTTGAGCGTGCAGGGAGCAGATTATTTCCAGGCCTTTGTAATTGGCAGACAGCGTTATCATGACTGTGGAACAATAACAACCACAGCAAAAACGATCCCTCCTGCCCTGGATGGGAATTTTACTCCCTTGGATTTGAACAGATGCTCCAAGATGTGACAGACAAGTGACGGACAGGCTGGGGTGTTGTTACTCCCCTCAGGATGCTAAGTCTGGAGGCAAACTGCTGCTGAATAGGACTATATCTGTCACGGTGTAGTGGGCTTGTGGGAGGGTCACACTACTCAAACACTTCAGATAGGGTATTGGGATATAGACATTTACTGTTTACTCAGAGCTGCATCAGCTAGAGTTGAATGAAATACAATGGCCTTGTTATTCATATGGTTCACACAGAGGGATCTATTTTAACAAACATAACTTACGGTAAATCTAAGCACTGGAGGTAGTGCTATAGGTCCAGGGGTGTGTCCGAAATATTTTAGCTATTTTCACAGCCGTTATTATGAGTGCAATAGCTGGCGGTGCCGTGAAAGTGCTGGGTTTTGATGAATAAACAAGTTGTACGTGTGACGAGGGCTTGGCCACTCACTGGCCATTCAAGGCATTCCATGGATGTGCTTGTCTCCAGCTCTGTAGGTTATTGACGATCTTTGCGTTGTCATCAACTCCAATTCAGCTGGGGGCACGGAATGTTCTAGTCCTAGTCCATTGTGGATTGATTCTACAGTTTAATAGCATAGGCTGCAGTAACGAGTAATAGTAACACACAAAAAAATATCCAGTGTTGCTCAATATGTTTGGAGTGTTGATTGTCAACATTGTTGTAATTGGCATCAATGAGTATAGGCCCTTTACATGTCGCACTTCACCTCCAATAAAAAATACTAGGCTCCCATAAATGTGTGAGGTAGGTTCTCAATAAGACAGATATTTTCTCAGCCTTGATATGGCCTTATAGGACTGAGCATTTTGAATAGCTAACACTTGTTTTTTTAAACACCCATCTAGTTGCTTATTATTATTAAGTAACTGGTTCCACAGACTTTTTTTTTGTTTACTCAACTTTTGTTACCTGAACTTAAGATTTTTAGTTGAGCCAAACTTAACTCCAACATGAGAAAACATAGGCAAAAATACTGTATATTAAAAATTATTAAAAACTACGAATTATTATTACCCCGAAAAAAGGCGGTGGAACTAGTTACACACACAGAGTGCTTTTAACATTGTGTTTCCAATGTACATATTTGACACATTTTGACTATATAGTGCATGATCTTTTATATAGTCATTATTCAACATGTCTTCAACTGTGAGTGAACAGTGAGTGAACAGTGAGTGAACAGTGAGTGAATGGGTGCAGTATGTGGTCTGTTTACTTACGTGTAGCTCTCAAAGTCTCCATTGCTGATGGCTTCTATGAGCTGCTCTGTTACCTTGATGATCTCCTGTTTCCTCACTGTGAAACATAGACACACCGTTCTGAAACCGTTCTGACACACAACACCGACACACCGTTCTGACACCGTTCTGACATACCGTTCTGACACACCGTTCTGACACACAGCTCTGACACACAGCTCTGACACACCGTTCTGACACACAGCTCTGTCACACCGTTCTGTCACACCGTTCTGACACACAGCTCTGTCACACCGTTCTGACACACCGTTCTGACACACAGCTCTGACACACCGTTCTGACACACAGCACTGACACACCATTCTGAAACCGTTCTGACACACAACACTGACACACCGTTCTGACACACCGTTCTGGCACACAGCTCTGTCACATCGTTCTGACACACAGCTCTGACACACCGTTCTGACACACAGCACTGACACACCGTTCTGACACACCGTTCTGGCACACAGCTTTGACACCATTCTGACACACAACACCGACACACCGTTCTGACACACCGTTCTGGCACACAGCTCTGACACCATTCTGGCACACAGCTCTGACGCCATTCTGACACACAGCTCTGACACACCATTCTGACACCATTCTGACACACCGTTCTGGCACGCAGCTCTATACTGAGAACTGCTGACAACAAGCACCATGATGAATAGGACTGTAGGACTGTAGGACTAGGACTGTAGGACTGTAGGACTGTAGGACTGTAGGACTAGGACTGTAGGACTGTAGGACTGTAGGACTAGGACTGTAGGACTGTAGGACTGTAGGACTAGGACTGTAGGACTGTAGGACTGCAGTATTCCTGGCACTGGAATAAATAAATGAGTTGTTCCTGCTGTATAGCAACAGTTTATATTTAGCTTTGTAGACCTTTTGTACAGACCTGGGATGTGTGCATGTGTGTGTGTTGTCTGTTTGTGTGTGTGTGTGTCTGCCTGCTGCCTCTCAGTGCTTTGTTGAGTGTGAGGGGGCTGTTCTCTGCCCACGCTGAGAGATGCACTGTGCCAGCAGAGAGAGCTTCACTCCCACCAGCTCTGGGTTGCAGCTCATAGTTGGGAAAGCAAGGTCGTGCCTTGCATATGGTGAAGAGGGGACGCTCACAGAGGGTTACATCCTCACAGTTTGTCCTCCTAACTCCCTCTTTCTCTTCAGTAAATACAGAACTGAGAGAATTCGAACTACCTAGAAATCAGTAGAATGCAGATGATATTTGACATACAGTAGCTATTAGAGACTATGCCAGTGATTGACTGTCAAAGATAGCAAATGATCTAGTACACATGTTTATATCCCTTGTCATGCACTTTAGGAAGTCTTTCATCTTTCATATCGCTCTCTCTCTCTCTCTCTCTCTCTCTCTCTAACTTTCCTTCAACCCCCCTCCCAACACCTTCAACCACTGCAGGGATCATTGTTGTATCTGTAGTCTCGCCCACTCTCCACCTACACAGTTTCTCTGCATCGCCCACTCTCCACCTACACAGTTTCTCTGCATCGCCCACTCTCCACCTACACAGCGTCTCTGCATCGCCCACACTCCACCTACACAGTGTCTCTGCATCGCCCAATCTCCACCTACACAGTTTCTCTGCATCACCCACTCTCCACCTACACAGTGTCTCTGCATCGCCCACTCTCCACCTACACAGTGTCTCTGCATCGCCCACTCTCCACCTACACAGTTTCTCTGCATCGCCCACTCTCCACCTACACAGTTTCTCTGCATCGCCCACTCTCCACCTACACAGTTTCTCCTCATCGCCCACTCTCCACCTACACAGTTTCTCTGCATCGCCCACTCTCCACCTACACAGCGTCTCTGCATCGCCCACTCTCCACCTACACAGTGTCTCTGCATCGCCCACTCTCCACCTACACAGTGTCTCTGCATCGCCCACTCTCCACCTACACAGTGTCTCTGCATCGCCCACTCTCCACCTACACAGTTTCTCTGCATCGCCCACTCTCCACCTACACAGTGTCTCTGCATCACCCACTCTCCACCTACACAGTTTCTCCTCATCGCCCACCCTCCACCTACACAGTTTCTCCTCATCGCCCACTCTCCACCTACACAGTGTCTCCGCATCGCCCTAATTGCAGCTCTGCCACATGCATCTCCCTCCTGTCTGGAGAAATCACAATGACATTTTCTCGAACCACTCTGGTAGGAGGAGATCAAGTATTGAAATGTATCCATGTGTTTCCTAAAAATCAATGAGCTGCTGTAGTCAAAGAGGAGCATTAAACCTCACAGCAGGCCTGTCTCTTAGTAAGAGGTGTAAGGTTTACTGACAGAGAAAAGACAGGCTTTCTATCTATTTATTCCCATTCCATAGAACACGGATGCTCAGACTGGCATAAGCAACAGCAATGCAACTCCACCACCAGCCGTTATAGAACTGACTTACTCGTATTCATTCATGAGAGTACTGCCTCAGTCAAGCTATTAAATACAATTCCATACAGCAGCTATTGCTTTATTAACTGAAATGTTTTCACAGTAACCAATCGTCATGGTAGACCCTTCTCGAAAAACATACGGCAGAGATTGTCAATCTGTTCTCCCCCTCTGTTAGGTTGTCAGTCATGTAAATGGACTGTAACTGAAGTAAGAGTGAACCTATCCACAGCAGTGTTGTGCTGGTTTTAGGGTTATTTTTTAGCATTATCGAGTATCACTTCCTGAGCCAGAGAAAGCCACATCTCAACAGCTTAATATGTGAGTGTGTGCAACATATATGACCTCTGTTTAGTTTAGCAGAGCTCTATTCCCCCTGACAGCCCTGTCCTATTAACATGTTCAGACTGCTAGTGGTGAGGCGATGAGAGGTGAGAGGAGGGGAGAACCTTACCTCTGGTGTCTTCGTCCTCAATAGTGGTGTTGGTGCTTTCAGAGGATTCCTAGAAACGACACACACAGACGGGTTCAGAGATTCACACTCAATCATAGAAAGTGGTATTCTCTCTCCACACCAGGAAGTGGAAGAGCCGGGTCAACACAACACACACCTCCAACAGACAGACAGCTGCCTTCCTGTCTGCACCTTTAACAGAGAGAGAACGGGCTGTTTGGTTATTTCTGAGGTCTAGCTGGTTAGGAGTGAGATATGGGAGGGAGGGAAACACCTAGAGAAGGAGAGATGTGTTACCCCCACAATGAACCCCCAAGAGCATATCAAAAAGCATCGGGATTAGGCAACATTAGAGATGGGATGGTCACACACAAAAACAAAAAGAAAGTCCAGCTCCATTTTGAATCACAGCTTTATTCGCTTGTTCATTGGTTCGTTTGGATTTTTTAAAGCTATTATCACTTTCCCTGTTAGGTGGAAAGCCGAGAGGCGTGGCCGAGAGGCGTGGTCAAGAGGGTGGGGAATATCACACTCACCATCAGCTGGACGCTGGAACTGGACTTCCTTTTCTGGAAGAGAAATGAGAAGAGGTTAGACAGGAACACACAGGATGAGATGGAGACGCCAGGGAGCAACAGAGGGAGAAGAGGGACACCTCCATGCTGCGGAGGGAGGAGAGGGACACCTCCATGCTGCGGAGGGAGGAGAGGGACACCTCCATGCTGCGGAGGGAGGAGAGGGACACCTCTATGCTGCGGAGGGAGGAGAGGGACACCTCCATGCTGCGGAGGGAGGAGAGGGACACCTCCATGCTGCGGAGGGAGGAGAGGGACACCTCCATGCTGCGGAGGGAGGAGAGGGACACCTCCATGCTGCGGAGGGAGGAGAGGGACACCTCTATGCTGCGGAGGGAGGAGAGGGACACCTCCATGCTGCGGAGGGAGGAGAGGGACACCTCCATGCTGCGGAGGGAGGAGAGGGACACCTCTATGCTGCGGAGGGAGGAGAGGGACACCTCTATGCTGCGGAGGGAGGAGAGGGACACCTCTATGCTGCGGAGGGAGGAGAGGGACACCTCTATGCTGCGGAGAGAGGAGAGGGACACCTCCATGCTGCGGAGGGAGGAGAGGGACACCTCTATGCTGTGGAGGGAGGAGAGGGACACCTCCATGCTACGGAGGGAGGAGAGGGACACCTCTATGCTGCGGAGGGAGGAGAGGGACACCTCCATGCTGCGGAGGGAGGAGAGGGACACCTCCATGCTGCGGAGGGAGGAGAGGGACACCTCTATGCTGCGGAGGGAGGAGAGGGACACCTCTATGCTGCGGAGGGAGGAGAGGGACACCTCCATGCTACGGAGGGAGGAGAGGGACACCTCCATGCTACGGAGGGAGGAGAGGGACGCCTCCATGCTGCGGAGGGAGGAGAGGGACACCTCCATGCTACGGAGGGAGGAGAGGGACGCCTCCATGCTGCGGAGGGAGGAGAGGGACACCTCCATGCTGCGGAGGGAGGAGAGGGACGCCTCCATGCTGGGGAGGGAGGAGAGGGACACCTCCATGCTGCGGAGGGAGGACATGTATGTGGGTTTGAGGCTCAGGATGTGTGTGTGTGTGTGTTTGGGGTTCGTGTTGCTAACGCTGCCTTTGTCATCTCCCCAGGACACCTCTGTGAGCAGTCTGGTTGGCGAGCGGTGTGGCGGTTGTGGCGGTTGTGGCGGTGTGGCCCTAGTGGCAGTTGTGGAGGTTGTGGTAGTGTGACGGTTGTGGCGGTTGTGGCGGTGTGACGGTTGTGGCGGTTGTGGCGGTGTGGCCCTTGTTGTGGTGGTGTGACGGTTGTGGCGGTTGTGGCGGTGTGGCAGTTGTGGTGGTGTGACGGTTGTGGTGGTGTGATGCTTGTGGTGGTTGTGGCGGTGTGGCGGTTGTGGCGGTGTGACGGTTTTGGCGGTTTGGCGGTTGTGGCTGGGGTGGTGGTGTGACGGTTGTGGCGGTGTGACGGTGTGACGGTTGTGGCGGTGTGACGGTGTGGCGGTGTGACGGTTGTGGCAGTGTGACGGTTGTGGCGGTGTGGCCTTGTGGTGGTGTGACAGTTGTGGCGGTGTGGCCCTTGTGGCGGTTGTGGCGGTTGTGGCGGTGTGGCAGTTGTGGTGGTGTGACGGTTATGGTGGTGTGATGCTTGTGGTGGTTGTGGCGGTGTGGCGGTTGTGGCGGTGTGACAGTTTTGGCGGTTTTGCGTTTGTGGCTGGGGTGGTGGTGTGACGGTTGTGGCGGTGTGACGGTGTGACGGTTGTGGCGGTGTGACGGTGTGGCGGTGTGACGGTTGTGGCAGTGTGACGGTTGTGGCGGTGTGGCCTTGTGGTGGTGTGACAGTTGTGGCAGTGTGGCCCTTGTGACGGTTGTGGTGGTTGTGGCGGTGTGGTAATTGTAGCAGTTGTGGTGGTGTGACGGTTGTGGCGGTGTGGTAATTGTAGCAGTTGTGGTGGTGTGACGGTTGTGGCGGTGTGGCGGTTGTGGTGGTATGACAGTTGTGGAGGTCTGGCCCTTGTAGCGGTTGTGGCGGTGTGGCCCTTGTGGCAGTGGTTGTGGTGGTGTGGCGGTTGTGGTGGTGTGGCGGTTGTGGCGATGTGGCGGTGTGGCGGTGTGTAGTGTAGGAAACCTCTGGGCCCGGCTGGGCTGTGGTCAGGGAGGAATGTCTTTGATAAGGCAGAGCTGGCAGGGCTGTGGTCAGGGGGGAATGTCTTTGATAAGGCAGAGCTGGCAGGGCTGTGGTCAGGGCGGAATGTCTTTGATAAGGCAGAGCTGGCAGGGCTGTGGTCAGGGAGGAATGTCTTTGATAAGGCAGAGCTGGCAGGGCTGTGGTCAGGGAGGAATGTCTTTGATAAGGCAGAGCTGGCAGGGCTGTGGTCAGGGAGGAATGTCTTTGATAAGGCAGAGCTGGCAAGGCTGTGGTCAGGGAGGAATGTCTTTGATAAGGCAGAGCTGGCAGGGCTGTATGGTCAGCAGCATGCCCCACTAATCTCAGTATCAGACACCCTGGACTGGACCGGCTGCTCCTTAAGGCCCCAGCGGGAACTGGGGGAGTACCACCAGTGGAGCCTATCCCTGATACATGTATGTAGTAACTCACACAGACTAACTTACAGAAACACACTTATAATAGTGGAACACTCACAAACAACACAAATAAACAGACAGACTCTCCTACTGGCTTAGATACAGATGAACTGTCAAAGCACTAATCCCATTAGATACATATCTCATAGTGCTGTCCTGGGACTGGACTGGACTGGAGGACACGCTTTGGGTGGGGCCAGCCGGTGTGTTCAGAGAGAATGGAGCAGACATTGAAACTCCCACAATCCCATTGACTACTTGGATCTGTGATGTTACCTTTTCAAAGAGCATGTTTGATTTATTCAGTTTTGCAGAGAAGGTGAAAATAGCTTTCAACTTTCACAAGATGTTGAATAACGGCCACATTTTTAAATAATGTTTTATGGAGTCCTCCTCCAGGCCAGGCTTACTCCACGGTGAGAAGACAACCCTGTGGAGCTGGAGCCCTACCTTCACACCATCAGTCTTCTTGTTGGCCTTGTTACCTCCTGCACGGGACACAAAGAGAAACAGGATGATGAAAAAGGGCACTAACGCCCAAAAGACGAGGGCGAAGGGCATGGCCAACCGTCTCAGTCAAATGAAAGGAGGAGGGCAAAGGGCAACAGTCTCAGTCAAATGAAAAGAGGCCAACAATCTCAGTCAAATGAAAGGAGGAGGGCAAAGGGCAACAGTCTCAGTCAAATGGAAAGAGGGGGGCAAAGGGCAACAGTCTCAGTCAAATGGAAAGAGGGGGGCGAAGGCCAACAGTCTCAGTCAAATGGAAAGAGGGGGGCAAAGGGCAACAGTCTCAGTCAAATGGAAAGAGGGGGGCAAAGGGCAACAGTCTCAGTCAAATGGAAAGAGGGGGGCGAAGGGCATGGCCAACAGTCTCAGTCAAATGAAAAGAGGAGGGCGAAGGGCATGGCCAACAGTCTCAGTCAAATGAAAAGAGGAGGGCAAAGGGCATGGCCAACAGTCTCAGTCAAATGAAAAGAGGAGTGCAAAGGGCATGGCCAACAGTCTCAGTCAAATGGAAAGAGGAGGGTGAAGGCCAACAGTCTCAGTCAAATGAAAAGAGGAGGGCAAAGGGCATGGCCAACAGTCTCAGTCAAATGAAAAGAGGTAGAAGAACATTTTAGAAAACCTGATCCATAAGTCTCCTGGGAAACAAAATATCATTTTGTATTCAAATCAAGCCCTCTTCCTGTTCTCCACTGATCAAAAACTCAATGAGACGGTCATATTGCCGAAGAGTCACTAGGAGTATCCAAACCCAGTGGCTTGTTGAAGATTCTCTCAGGTCATTCAACTGGTCAAACAAGAGTTTTTAGGGAAATTAAGCACCATAAAATAAGAACAATTCAAATTCCCAATGGTTCGGTGGGTGAGAGAGGTCCAGACTGCTCTGCTACAGAGGCTGGCCGGTGGGTGAGAGAGGTTCAGACTGCTCTGCTACGGGGGCTGGCGGTGGGTGAGAGAGAGAGGTCCAGACTGGGCTCTGCTACAGAGGCTGGCCGGTGGGTGAGAGAGGTCCAGACTGGGCTCTGCTACAGAGGCTTGCCGGTGGGTGAGAGGGATCCCAGATAGAGGAGCACTTTGAGTTAGGGAGAAAGAATGGGCACATTCCAACCCTGCTCAATCACTCTATAAAGTTTGGCTATGACCCGTACAGTACACCACGTCATGTTGTTCCCCTAGAGTTTGTTACCCATCCTTCTACCTATCATCTTCACGTCTTCTCTTCCTCCTGGTCTCTAAGCTGGAATCGTGTTCTGTCCTCTCTCTGAGAGTTGAACCACCCACTTTATTTTCTTCAACATGACGACTAATTTTCGCCCTTGTGGGGACAGGGGGCCGTGTGGAGCATGGCCTCTTGCCTGCTGGGGTGTAACCTGATTCCTAGCCCCCCTGGCCCCCCAGACCCCTGGCTCCGTGACCCCACTCTCCCCTGCTGCTGGGACTGTGGCTATATGCCGATGGGGGGTCCCCATGGTCTGCCCTGGCTTGGGATCATCTTTCTCTACTCTAATCATTTTAAAAGCGAATATGGCCCTGAACCAGCAGGTACACAGCTCTTCTGACACACCCAAGCATAATAGGAGTCAATCGGATTAGGAAAACAACCATTAAAAGCTGAAAGGGCAGATTTGGCTCCAGCCATACTATCTGAACAGTGAGGACTTTATAAATAGGCATAAGGCTGTAACCTTGCTGTATATCTGCGGACTGTGGTTTTCCATGGATATCTGAAGGGTAAAGAAAGACCAAGAGTGGAGAGCGGAAAATGAAAGATGAATGGTGGTGCTTAGAGGTGCTGAGATGGTTTTACGATCCTTCAGGGTTAGTCTTATGGGGCTTGGCTTTCGGACCAGATTCCCTGGCAGGTGGGGATATGGGGTGGGGGGTCTATTCCTGATTGATATGAGAATGCCTACCCATTTAAAGATGAACCCTTACTGCTATTATTTTCCTTGTCCATTTCTGGTCCACACATTTTATATGAGTTCTGAGAGGAGAACAATTATTTTACACTGGTTGGAGATTGGTAGGGATGTGTAAACTGTGGGCTTTGAAGGGGATCCCTCCATCTCTGAGTCTGTGAGAGTGCCTACATTGATTCTGTGCTTGTGTGACCTTATGGTGTAACGGGAGCCTGCCAAAGACACACAAGGCTACACGCCAGAGGGAACTCCATCCTCTTTATTTTCTAACAACGTTCCACTGTGACTCCTTCATCTCAGCTGGCCCTTCCTTGCAGCCAAGGGGAGTATAAGAATGTAGAGGATTTTGACAAAACATTTCAGATAACAGCAACATAGTGACATACATAATACTGTATGTTCCACCTGCAGTGGTGGATTCCACTGCCCATCTGAGTGAAGTCATGGAGGGACTGAGGACCCAATAGCAGATGGCTCAGCCACAGTAAGTGGGCTGTAATGATAATAACACATGCACATTTGTCAAGCAGCAAATGTACATTGTGATAACTAGTGTTTGTAAGCAGATGGCCAGGCTATTCCATCGTCCCTATCACCGTTCAGCTATTGATTTACAGTCGAAGCACAACTTGTCCATCTTGTGTCAGTTTTAAACAAACATCCCAGACATCATTCTAACTTGTGACAGTGAATTAGTGTGTTGTAACGATCGGAGTGTCGGTTGGAGCGTCCCAGTCTAGAGCCAGCCTCCCTGCTCCATGGGCTTGGAGCGTCCCAGTCTAGAGCCAGCCTCCCTGATCCATGGGCTTGGAGCCCCCAGTCTAGGGCCATCCTCCTCCCTGATCTATGGGCTTGGAGCCCACCAGTCTAGGGCCAGCCTCCTCCCTCATCCATGGGCTTGGAGCCCCCCAGTCTAGGGCCAGCCTCCTCCCTGATCCATGGGCTTGGAGCCCCCCAGTCTAGGGCCAGCCTCCACCCTGATCCATGGGCTTGGAGCCCTCCATTCTAGGGACAGCCTCCTCCCTGATCCATGGGCTTGGAGCCCCCAGTCTAGGGCCAGCCTCCTGAGCCCATGTCACTCCTCTAGAATAGTGACCTCCCTAGGGACACTGTTAAGCAGTTCTCTAGTCTATAGCTCTGTTGGTATGGAGCATGCATGGAGCTTGCAACGTCAGGATAGTGGGTTCCATTCCTGGGATCACCCGTATGTAGAAATGTTATGCATCCATGACTGTAAGTCTCTTTGGATAGAAAGTCTGACAAATGTCATATATAATTAGTATTAATAAGCCCACTCACACTCCAGAAGGGAGAGGAGAACCGTTCTGACAAGGCACCTCTACAGGACTTACCTGAGAAGTTCCGAGTCGCCAACATGGTGGTGAGAATGGCACCCTGATAAGAAGAGATGGATCGTTACATAAGAAATAAAAAAACAAAAGGATTCATTAAAAAGTACATTTTATTATGCCACAGTGTTCTTGGCAACCAAGCTTGGCTGGAATATATTATCAACAGCTTGATTAGCTTGCTTACATGTAATATCAACAGTTTGGATTGCTGCTTACTGTCAAGGGAATAACCTAGAGTACTGTCACAGTTGCTATGTCTTACCAGCACCAAATAAAAATGTTTGCATTGGCAAATAATTGGCAAAACTCAATTTAAAAAGTATTTGGTATTACTGCATGAACAATGTCACACTGCCATTGAGTGTGTAGATCAGACCTGTGCAGAACATAGTTGTATTTTGTAGTTTATTTGTATTTTGTATTTTATTTTGTAGTTTATTTGTTATAGTCCCTCTTTTCTTGTTTCCCGGTTTTGACCGTTCCTGCTTGCTCTGACCCTGAGCCTCCCTCCAGTCCTGTACCTTTGCTTCTACTCTGGATTACCAACCTCTGCCTGACCTGATCCTGAGCCTGCCTGCTGTTCCGGAGCCTTACACCTTCTCTGGGTCATTGAGCTCTGCCTGACCTGATCCTGAGCCTGCCTGCTGTTCCGTAGCCTTACACCTTCTCTGGGTCATTGAGCTCTGCCTGACCTGATCCTGAGCCTGCCTGCTGTTCCGGAGCCTTGCACCTTCTCTGGGTCATTGAGCTCTGCCTGACCTGATCCTGAGCCTGCCTGCTGTTCCGGAGCCTTACACCTTCTCTGGGTCATTGAGCTCTGCCTGACCTGATCCTGAGCCTGCCTGCTGTTCCGGAGCCTTACACCTTCTCTGGGTCATTGAGCTCTGCCTGACCTGATCCTGAGCCTGCCTGCTGTTCCGTAGCCTTACACCTTCTCTGGGTCATTGAGCTCTGCCTGACCTGATCCTGAGCCTGCCTGCTGTTCTGGAGCCTTACACCTTCTCTGGGTCATTGAGCTCTGCCTGACCTGATCCTGAGCCTGCCTGCTGTTCCGTAGCCTTACACCTTCTCTGGGTCATTGAGCTCTGCCTGACCTGACCCTGAGCCTGCCTGCTGTTCCGGAGCCTTACACCCTCTCTGGGTCATTGAGCTCTGCCTGACCTGATCCTGAGCCTGCCTGCTGTTCCGTAGCCTTACACCTTCTCTGGGTCATTGACCTCTGCCTGACCTGATCCTGAGCCTGCCTGCTGTTCCGGAGCCTTACACCTTCTCTGGGTCATTGAGCTCTGCCTGACCTGATCCTGAGCCTGCCTGCTGTTCCGTAGCCTTACACCTTCTCTGGGTCATTGAGCTCTGCCTGACCTGATCCTGAGCCTGCCTGCTGTTCCGGAGCCTTACACCTTCTCTGGGTCATTGAGCTCTGCCTGACCTGATCCTGAGCCTGCCTGCTGTTCCGGAGCCTTACACCTTCTCTGGGTCATTGAGCTCTGCCTGACCTGATCCTGAGCCTGCCTGCTGTTCCGTAGCCTTACACCTTCTCTGGGTCATTGAGCTCTGCCTGACCTGATCCTGAGCCTGCCTGCTGTTCCGTAGCCTTACACCTTCTCTGGGTCATTGAGCTCTGCCTGACCTGACCCTGAGCCTGCCTGCTGTTCTACTGCCTTACACCCTCTCTGGGTCATTGACCCCTGCCTGACCTGATCCTGAGCCTGCCTGCTGTTCCGTAGCCTTACACCTTCTCTGGGTCATTGAGCTCTGCCTGACCTGATCCTGAGCCTGCCTGCTGTTCCGTAGCCTTACACCTTCTCTGGGTCATTGAGCTCTGCCTGACCTGACCCTGAGCCTGCCTGCTTTGACCTGTCATTTGCCTGCCCCTGTTTAAATAATTCACTTCTGTTTCTTCAACACTGTCTGCACCTGGGTCATACCTTAAAAGGTGATAGTACGAACTGGCCATCACTGACCTAGCAGACTTGGACCAGCTCTGCAATGCCACCTCCTCCCAAGGAGCAACCATTGGTAGGCAAGAGGAGTTGCTTCGCGGTCTGATGGAAGAGTTCCAGGCCGTGGCCGAACGTCAAGTCCTAGCATTGGATACAATGCGGGAGCAATTCCGTGAGCTGTCTAATAAGCAGCCTACCACGACGGTAACCTCCCAGCCCCCCAGTAGCTGGTAGCAGCGCCATCACCTTGGTTTCCCGGGAACCTCGCTTACCTCTCCCGGAGCGTTTTGATGGAGAGTCGGGCACCTATCTGGCATTTCTCGCTCAGTGTTCCCTCGTCATGGAGCTGCAGCCGTCCTGCTTCCCCTCGGACCACTCTAAGACAGTGTACCTCATCACGCTGATGTCTGGGAGGGCCCTCGCCTGGGTTACAGCCATTTGGGACATTTTTTTGAGTCTCCGGTGTCGAGGGGCTTCATGGAAGTTACTCCAGCTTCGGCAGGACTCCCTCAGTGTGGCAGACTATGCGGTGGATTTTCACATGCTAGCAGCAGAGCGTGCCTGGAACCCAGAAGCACTGTTCGACACGTTCCTGCATGGATTATCGGAGGAAGTAAAGGACGAGCTTGCAGCCAGGAAACTACCGACAGATCTTGACTCAATCGTCGCCTTAACCATCCAGATCGATGGATGGCTCCGGGAACGTAGGAGGGAGAAGAGGTCTGATTGCGGTCCCAATTGCTCACTCAAGATCCCACCTTGCATCTAATGAACTCTGAAGGTCCCGAGAGAATCCGAGTTTACTCGAGTTCCTCCAAGAGCCTCTAAAGACTTCCGATTTACCTCTTCCCGAGCCGATGCAGCTTGGCAGGGCTAGGCTGTCTCTAACCGAAGGCGTATGCAGACTTAACACCTTGAGTTGTCTGTATTGCGGTACTGCCGGTCATTATGTGTCTACCTATCCCTTCAAGATGCTAGGTCAATGGTAGGAATGAGTACTCTGGTGGGTCTTAAGGACAATTTTGCCCTTCTCCCTTACTCTCCCCCCTCTCCATGCCACCCCGCTGTGGGGTGGCATGTCTCTACAGTCTCTACAGAAACTAATCGACTCGGGGGCCGATATGAGTCTTATGGACATTACCCTGGCATCTGAGCTGGGCATCCCCACTCAACCCCTCTTCATTCCCATGGATGTTAGAGCGCTGGAAGGGTGCTCTATAGGCGAGTCACCCACCATACCACCCCCATCAACATACGAGTGTCGGAGAACCACAGCAAGACAATCCAATTCCTGCTAATTGAGTCTCCTCAGGTTCCTGTGGTATTGGGATTCTCTTGGCTCCATCCCTCGATTGACAGGTCTACTGGTTTCATCGTAGGCTGGAGCCCGTTCTGCCACACTCATTGCCTGAAGTCAGCTCTGCCTGCCCCGGGATGTCTTCCTGAGGGATTGGAAATTGCCCCGGACCTCTCCGCCTGCCCCGCGGAGTACCAGGACCTCCGGGAGGGGTTCAGTAAGTCCCGGGCCACTTCGCTTCCGCAGCACTGACCGGTATCCAAGAAGATCAAGCCAGATGCGCTGGCACGCCGCTATAGCCCTGCGGCCACACCCCTTGAAGCCGAGAAATTTCCCCCCCACTACAAGATCATTAGCCCCTGTTCGTCCTCTGTTGCCCCGTAACCTCTGTATACTTCCTACCTGTCTAGAATTAAAACCATTTCTCACAGCCCTTTGTCTCCTTTTTCCAGGGCCACCCCTCTCCCCCATCTCATCAACAGCCAACCGGCATACAGGGTGAGACGTCTCCTGAAGGTTCGACCTCGGGGCAGGACATTCCAGGACCTGGTTGATTGGGAGGGTTATGACCCGGAGGAGAGGTGCTTGGTCTCTGCTAGGGACATCATGGAACCAGGCCTCATCTATGAGTTCCAATGCCTGTCTGTGCAATCTCTAAGATTCTGTCTGTCTGGGCCAGTTCGCTTTGTTCTACCAGCATTTTACCTTGCTCCTGTCTTTGCTATAGTCTGTTTTCTAGTTTCCCGGTTTTGACCTTTCCTGCCAGCCCTGACCCTGAGCCTGCCTGCCGTCCTGTACCATTGCCTCTACTCTGGATTACTGACCTCTGCCTGACTTGACCCTGAGCCCACCTGCTGTTCCGGTGCATTACACCCTCTCTGGATCATTGACCCCTGCCTGCCTTGACCCTGAGCCCACCTGCTGTTCCGGTGCATTACACCCTCTCTGGGTCATTGACCCCTGCCTGACTTGACCTGTTGTTTGCCTGCCCCTGTTTAAAGAATACACTTTTGTTTCTTCAACATTGTCTGCACCTGGGTCATACCTTAAAACATGATCATTCTATACTATCTATTGCATCTTAGCCGCTCTGTCACTGCTCATCCATATATTTTATATTTATATATTCTTATCCCATTCCTTTACTAGATTGTGTGTATTAGGTTTTGTTGCGGAATTTGTTAGATATTGGGATTTGTTGTAGAATTGTTAGATATTACCTGTTAGATACTGCGTATCTAGAAACATAAGCATTTCGCTGCACTCGTAATAATATCTGCTCACCATGTGTATGTGACCAATAAAATTGTATTTGATTTGATTCAGGGGAATGGACATTTACAGAATGCTCAGATGTACATTTATTGTGTAGATCAAATATGACCGTCAGATAGATTGGAATAGTATAGGAGATTGTGTGTGCTCTATTAATTATATTTCTATCTTCAACATGCAGTTCCAGATACAGCCCTGCCATTAGTTGAAGGAATCCAATCCAATAGTCACTTCCTGAGAAATCTTAGTTGCTTTATACAATCTGTATTCAAATAGTTTTAAAAAGTATTCACTTTCTAAGATCTGTATTCCCATTGTTTTAAGAAGTCGTCATTTTTGGGGATCTCTATTCAAATCGTTTTCAAAAGTAATACTTTTTGGGGATTTCTATTCAAATAGTTTTAAAAAGTAGTAAATTTTTGGGATCTCTATCCAGATGGTTCCAAAGTCATTATTTGTTCCTCTGAAAAGTGGAACCTGAATGAATTACAATTAAATGGACCTGCCTAAAAGGGGTCATATAAAAGTTCAAACACAAACGCTGTAGTTACATAATGAAATGAATGAGAGTTTTCACGTCACACAAATGAAACAGAGAGATGTCCTCTCATCTTGAACCGTGCATGGACACGTTTAACGAAAGACATTTTGCCTTGACACATCACATTTCCAACGTCACTCAAACTCCCATCACTAGTGACCCAGAAAATGTGATATTGTTTTCCTACCCTGGTCAAACGAGAGTAACATGGACTGTTCCAGTATCATATCTACATTTCATCTTGCCCCAGAAGTTTACTATACCTTGAGTTTCCTTCTGGCGTTGAACTTTTTCAGGCACTCCACCGTCTCCTGTCTGTGCATGCAGGAGGCCACAGTGGAGCGGTGCTGTAGAGAGAGAGAGAGAGAGAGAGAGAGAGAGAGAAAGAAAATGAAAAAATAAAGACATGTCAGGTTAGACACCGGGCCGGATCTTACTGGACAAGGTGATCATTGTGAGAATGCTCTGAACTTACTGAGATCCAGGGATGTTTGAGAACCTCCGAGGCTGTGATGCGCTTGGCAGGGTTGATGGTCAACATCTTGTTGATGAGATCCTTGGCCTCTGGAGTAACAGTGTCCCACTCTGGTGAGGGGAACTACAGGACACGAGGAGGTATTTGGTATTAACATACAATTATAAACTGGGTGGTTCGAGCCCTGAATGCTGATTGGCTGATAGCTGTGGCATATCAGACCGTATACCACGGGTATGGCAAACATTTATTTTTACTGCTCTAATTACATTGGTAACCAGTTTATAATAGCAATAAGGCACCTCAGGGGTTTGTTGTATATGGCCAATATACCACTGCTAAGGGCTGTGTCCAGGCACTCCGCGTTGCGTCATGCGTAAGAACAGCACTTAGCTGTGGTATATGGGCCATGTACCACACCCTCCCGGGCCTTATTACTTAAATAAATTGTGGGAATTCAAACTGGTGACGATCTTTAAATGAGTGAAAATAATCCTAAAAGTACATTTTCCAAACGATATATGAGGGTAAACATTCTGTAGGCTGAGGGTAGGAATGTGATAGAACAGAGTAGAGAAATATGAAAGAACAGAGTAGAAAAATATGAAAGGACTGTCACGCCCTGATCTGTTTCACCTGTCTTTGTGCTTGTCTCCACCCCCCTCCAGGTGTCGCCCATCTTCCCCATTATCCCCTGTGTATTTATACCTGTGTTCTCTGTTTGTCTGTTGTCAGTTCATTTTGTTTGTAGAACCTACCAGCGTTTTGTTTCCCTGCTCCCGTTTGTTTCTTGCTCCTGTTTAGTTTCCCAGTTCTGACTGACCCTGACCTTGACCCTGACCCTGACCCTGAGCCCGCCTGCTGTCCTCTACCTTTACACCCTCTCTGGATTATTGACCCCTGCCTGCCTTGACCTGTCGTTTGCCTGCCCCTGTTTAAGGAATAAACTATTGTTTCTTCAACACTGTCTGCATCTGGGTCATACCTTAAAATGTGATAAGGTGTACAGAGTACAGAAATATTAAAGAACAGAGTACAGAAATATTAAAGATCAGAGTACAGAAATATTAAAGAACAGAGTACAGAAATATTAAAGAACAGAGTACAGGAGTATTAAAGAACAGAGCCATGGGCTGTTATGACTGCAATTGAAGAAGAAAAAGTAGAATATGTGTTTTCCTCCCAGCAGAAAGAAACCATTATCAGGCACTGAATTCAGGATGATTAATCTCTTTGGAAACTGGTGTGTTACACAATCCTGAAGAGACACTGTGCTTTTCCCCAGCAGCCGAGACCAGGGATGGAATGGAGGGGTATTGTTACAGTAAGAACAGGAGCTAGGATAGATGTGACTCTTCACCCCTACCTACATGTACCAATTACCTCAACTGGTATATAGCCTCGTTATTGTTATTTTATTGTGTTACTTTTTTCATTTTTGTTTATTTGGTCAATATTTTCTTAACTCTTTCTTTAACTGCACTGTTGATTAAGGGCTTGTAAGTACGCATTTCATGGTAAGATCTACACATGTTCACATATTCGGCGCATGTGACAAATAAAGTTTGATTTGATTTGACTCACATCGTAGGCCCCAGCCTTGATCTGCTGGTACAGTCTGTGCTGGTCCTCATCCCAGAATGGAGGATATCCCACCAGTAGGATGTACAGGATCACACCTGGCAACACAGACGTCATACATTACTATACAATAGAAGGTTGTCACACCTGGCAACACAGACGTCATAAATCACTATACAATAGAAGGCTGTCACACCTGGCAACACAGACGTCATACATCACTATACAATAGAAGGCTGTCACACCTGGCAACACAGACGTCATACATCACTATACAATAGAAGGCTGTCACACCTGGCAACACAGACGTCATACATCACTATACAATAGAAGACTGTCACACCTGGCAACACATACAGTATGTTATACATCACTATACAATAGAAGACTGTCACACCTGGCAACACATACAGTATGTCATACATCACTATACAATAGAAGACTGTCACACCTGGCAACACATACAGTATGTTATACATCACTATACAATAGAAGACTGTCACACCTGGCAACACATACAGTATGTTATACATCACTATACAATAGAAGACTGTCACACCTGGCAACACATACAGTATGTTATACATCACTATACAATAGAAGGCTGTCACACCTGGCAACACAGACGTCATACATCACTATACAATAGAAGGCTGCACACCTGGCAACACATACAGTATGTTATACATCACTATACAATAGAAGACTGTCACACCTGGCAACACATACAGTATGTTATACATCACTATACAATAGAAGACTGTCACACCTGGCAACACAGATGTTATACATCACTATACAATAGAACACTGTCACAACTGGCAACACAGACGTCATACATCACTATACAATAGAAGACTGTCACACCTGGCAACACATACAGTATGTTATACATCACTATACAATAGAAGACTGTCACACCTGGCAACACATACAGTATGTTATACATCACTATACAATAGAAGACTGTCACACCTGGCAACACAGATGTTATACATCACTATACAATAGAAGACTGTCACAACTGGCAACACAGACGTCATACATCACTATACAATAGAAGACTGTCACACCTGGAAACACATACAGTATGTTATACATCACTATACAATAGAAGACTGTCACACCTGGCAACACATACAGTATGTTATACATCACTATACAATATAAGACTGTCACACCTGGCAACACATACAGTATGTTATACATCACTATACAATAGAAGACTGTCACACCTGGCAACACAGACGTCATACATCACTATACAATAGAAGACTGTCACACCTGGCAACACAGATGTTATACATCACTATACAATAGAAGACTGGTACACCTGGCAACACATACAGTATGTTATACATCACTATACAATAGAAGACTGTCACACCTGGCAACACATACAGTATGTTATACATCACTATACAATAGAAGACTGTCACACCTGGCAACACAGATGTTATACATCACTATACAATAGAAGACTGTCACACCTGCCAACATAGACGTCATACATCACTATACAATAGAAGACTGTCACACCTGGCAACACAGATGTTATACATCACTATACAATAGAAGACTGTTACACCTGGCAACACATACAGTATGTTATACATCACTATACAATAGAAGACTGTCACACCTGGCAACACATACAGTATGTTATACATCACTATACAAAAGACGACTGTCACACCTGGCAACACAGATGTTATACATCACTATACAATAGAAGACTGTTACACCTGGCAACACATACAGTATGTTATACATCACTATACAATAGAAGACTGTCACAACTGGCAACACAGATGTTATACATCACTATACAATAGAAGACTGTCACACCTGGCAACACATACAGTATGTTATACATCACTATACAATAGAAGACTGTCACACCTGGCAACACATACAGTATGTTATACATCACTATACAATAGAAGACTGTCACACCTGGCAACACATACAGTAGGTTATACATCACTATACAATAGAAGACTGTCTCACCTGGCAACACATACAGTATGTTATACATCACTATACAATAGAAGGCTGTCACACCTGGCAACACATACAGTATTTTATACATCACTACATAATAGAAGACTGTCACACCTGGCAACACATACAGTATGTTATACATCACTATACAATAGAAGGCTGTCACACCTGGCAACACATACAGTATGTTATACATCACTATACAATAGAAGACTGTCACACCTGGCAACACAGATGTTATACATCACTATACAATAGAAGGCTGTCACACCTGGCAACACAGACGTCATACATCACTATACAATAGAAGGCTGTCACACCTGGCAACACAGACGTCATACATCACTATACAATAGAAGACTGTCACACCTGGCAACACATACAGTATGTTATACATCACTATACAATAGAAGGCTGTCACACCTGGCAACACAGATGTTAAACATCACTATACAATAGAAGGCTGTTACACCTGGCAACACAGATGTTATACATCACTATACAATAGAAGACTGTCACACCTGGCAACACAGATGTTATACATCACTGTACAATAGAAGGCTGTCACACCTGGCAACACATACAGTACATTATACATCACTATACAATAGAAGACTGTCACACCTGGCAACACAGATGTTATGCATCACTATACAATAGAAGACTGTCACACCTGGCAACACAGATGTTATACATCACTATACAATAGAAGACTGTAACACCTGGCAACACAGATGTTATACATCACTATACAATAGAAGGCTGTCACACCTGGCAACACAGATGTTATACATCACTATACAATAGAAGGCTGTCACACCTGGCAACACAGATGTTATACATCACTATACAATAGAAGACTGTCACACCTGGCAACACAGACGTCATACATCACTATACAATAGAAGGCTGTCACACCTGGCAACACAGATGTTATACATCACTATACAATAGAACACTGTCACAACTGGCAACACAGACGTCATACATCACTATACAATAGAAGACTGTCACACCTGGCAACACATACAGTATGTTATACATCACTATAAAATAGAAGACTGTCACACCTGGCAACAGAGACGTCATACATCACTATACAATAGAAGACTGTCACACCTGGCAACACATACAGTATGTTATACATCACTATACAATATAAGACTGTCACACCTGGCAACACATACAGTATGTTATACATCACTATACAATAGAAGACTGTCACACCTGCCAACACAGACGTCATACATCACTATACAATAGAAGACTGTCACACCTGGCAACACAGATGTTATACATCACTATACAATAGAAGACTGTTACACCTGGCAACACATACAGTATGTTATACATCACTATACAATAGAAGACTGTCACACCTGGCAACACATACAGTATGTTATACATCACTATACAAAAGACGACTGTCACACCTGGCAACACAGATGTTATACATCACTATACAATAGAAGACTGTTACACCTGGCAACACATACAGTATGTTATACATCACTATACAATAGAAGACTGTCACAACTGGCAACACAGATGTTATACATCACTATACAATAGAAGACTGTCACACCTGGCAACACATACAGTATGTTATACATCACTATACAATAGAAGACTGTCACACCTGGCAACACATACAGTATGTTATACATCACTATACAATAGAAGACTGTCACACCTGGCAACACATACAGTAGGTTATACATCACTATACAATAGAAGACTGTCTCACCTGGCAACACATACAGTATGTTATACATCACTATACAATAGAAGGCTGTCACACCTGGCAACACATACAGTATTTTATACATCACTACATAATAGAAGACTGTCACACCTGGCAACACATACAGTATGTTATACATCACTATACAATAGAAGGCTGTCACACCTGGCAACACATACAGTATGTTATACATCACTATACAATAGAAGACTGTCACACCTGGCAACACAGATGTTATACATCACTATACAATAGAAGGCTGTCACACCTGGCAACACAGACGTCATACATCACTATACAATAGAAGGCTGTCACACCTGGCAACACAGACGTCATACATCACTATAAAATAGAAGACTGTCACACCTGGCAACACATACAGTATGTTATACATCACTATACAATAGAAGGCTGTCACACCTGGCAACACAGATGTTAAACATCACTATACAATAGAAGGCTGTTACACCTGGCAACACAGATGTTATACATCACTATACAATAGAAGACTGTCACACCTGGCAACACAGATGTTATACATCACTGTACAATAGAAGGCTGTCACACCTGGCAACACATACAGTACATTATACATCACTATACAATAGAAGACTGTCACACCTGGCAACACAGATGTTATGCATCACTATACAATAGAAGACTGTCACACCTGGCAACACAGATGTTATACATCACTATACAATAGAAGACTGTAACACCTGGCAACACAGATGTTAAACATCACTATACAATAGAAGGCTGTTACACCTGGCAACACAGATGTTATACATCACTATACAATAGAAGACTGTCACACCTGGCAACACAGATGTTATACATCACTGTACAATAGAAGGCTGTCACACCTGGCAACACATACAGTACATTATACATCACTATACAATAGAAGACTGTCACACCTGGCAACACAGATGTTATGCATCACTATACAATAGAAGACTGTCACACCTGGCAACACAGATGTTATACATCACTATACAATAGAAGACTGTAACACCTGGCAACACAGATGTTATACATCACTATACAATAGAAGGCTGTCACACCTGGCAACACAGATGTTATACATCACTATACAATAGAAGGCTGTCACACCTGGCAACACAGATGTTATACATCACTATACAATAGAAGACTGTCACACCTGGCAACACAGACGTCATACATCACTATACAATAGAAGGCTGTCACACCTGGCAACACAGATGTTATACATCACTATACAATAGAAGACTGTCACACCTGGCAACACAGATGTTATACATCACTATATAATAGAAGATTGTCACACCTGGCAACACAGATGTTATACATCACTATACAATAGCAGGCTGTCACACCTGGCAACACAACACAGCACTCTAGTTACATAAGAATTAACTAGCATAAAGTACATAATGAAAATCTCTCTATCTTTGACAAAAAGAAAAGGTGCTGCAGTAATTGATAGTCCTGATAGTCCTGAATCTGTGTGTGTGTGTGTGTGTGTGTGTGTGTCTGAGTGTGTGTGTGTGTGTGTGTGTGTTTGTGTGTGTGTGTGTGTGTGTGTGTGTGTGTGTGTGTGTGTGTGTGTGTGTGTGTGTGTGTGTGTGTGTGTGTGTGTGTGTGTTTGCTAGCTTGTGTGTGTCTTGTATGTACTACCACCACTGAGAACTCCCTCTCTCTGGGTGAAAGGTCTCTCTGTGGGGTTAACAATAAACACAGTTATGTGCACATACAGATCCAGCTCCATGTCAGGACGTTAGAAGACTGAGAATGAACCCCTGCCCACTCCCGCCTGCCCACATTGTCGCCCCCCTCAGCCCTCAACCTTATGTCTCTTGTGAATTCATCTCACTGCTGTGAAGCCTGCCAGGCTCACAGACCCATCGGCCATGAAGCCCACACACATCTCAAGGGGAGCAGCAGCACAAAGCCAATATCAAAAGGCAGGGAAATACAGCTGTGCATAGCAATCAGCTTCTCCTGCTTCAAAGACCAATGTATACAGAGTGATAGCTTGAAACGTCAATAAGTTTGAAAAGAAATCTAACCAAACCGGGTTAATCGGCTGAATCCAGCCGAGCTGAAGAGCAGCTATTCAACTCAATGTGAAAAGAGGCTGTACTACTACATATTGTCAATATGATGATTTATATATTATTCATATGATGTAGATATACACTGAGCGTACAAAACATTAAAAACACATACTCTTTCCAATACTATAATGTACACTATATATACTGTACATACTATGTTCTAGGTAAGAGTTGTCCATGCATCAGACTAGCAAGAGGATGTCTAGCAGATTCATTCTGCCACCTTGTTGACACAGAGGCCTGTGGTACTGAGGCGCATAGTACTGTGGCCCGTGATATTGAGGCCCGTGATATTGAGGCCCGTGGTACTGAGGCCTGTGGTACTGTGACCTGTAGTAATGAGGCCCGTGGTACTGAGGCCTGTGGTACCGAGGCCTGTGGTAATGAGGCCTGTGGTACTGAGGCCTGTGGTACTGTTGCCGGTGGTAATGAGGCCCGTGGTACTGAGGCCTGTGGTACTGTGGCCTGTGGTACTGAGGCCAGTGGCATTGAGGTCTGTGGTACTGAGGCCAGTGGCATTGAGCTCTGTGGTATTGAGGCCTGTGGAACTGAGGCCCATGGTACTGTATGTATATAGACATAGAGAGAGAGCTATGATCAGATCGACACTCTGCTGCCTTGTCTTCTCTGACTGAGAGCTCATCTATGCACCTTTGGATGAAACAGACCCCATAAATAAACTGGTGCACTAAATCATCTGTGACATTGAGGCGGGCAGGTTTTGTGTCAGCACAACTCTAGTAGGTTAGGCTCTGAAGCAATCCCCTGTCTGGCCAAATGAGAAAACACATAGCTTGAGGTGAAGAAACTAGGAAACGCATCACACCAGGTGTGAAGTCTATATCATGTTTTCTTTAGGCAGCAGCAACTTACAGTAGATGTAGACAGAAACAAACAAGGAAGGAGGCGGATGTCTGAAAGTCATCCTGCTTACCGCAAGCCCACAGGTCCACAGCTTTGCCATATGGGTCCTTCCTCAGGACCTCAGGAGACAGGTAACCAGGTGTCCCTGCAAAGCCTGCATCACATCCAGACAGAGAGGCAGTGAGTCACAGATAACACAGCTCTATTGAAAATCAAATGCTAGGCAACAAGCAATGGGAAACAATGTCTAGATGCATTTTTCCACAGTGGAGATCAAGTTTATGAATTGCCTGGATGGGCTATAGGACAGTGGATGTACATAGATAATTCAAATGGAACTGTTAACAGGCATTACCTTTGGATTATCTTCAATAACTAACGACTATCAACCTATCATCATCCAGGATACAAACTTACCATTTTAGAAAGCTCTAAAAGGGATACTCTCAGTGTAATATAATATAAAGTTGATAGAGTTTAGATCTATAGAATGTTCTACATACTGGTACAAGCGTAATGCTATACAATACATAGTGATATAGGCTTTGATCAAAGACACATGCTGTTTTTAAGTGTGAAGTGACACTAACCATATAAATCCATTATATATTATGATAGAGTACAGTAAAGTGATGAGAGTTCAGTCGCTTTGAATTATTAAATGCAATATAACAAGGGGAAAAAAGAGAACAACAAATTGACTTTGTATTCCGTCACAAGTATTAGAGAGATCTGCTCTGATAATTCTATTCCCCGGAATGTAGAGAGTAATAACATTATACACATGTTCCTGGTCCCGCCTGCCTCACATTTCCCTCAATAGAGCTTCATTTGAGGTGTGAGGTCCATATGCTTATTACCTACCCTGATCAGACAGGCTGTCAATGTGCTAAGTCTGGTCTTTCTGAGGGGTGATGAGACTTTATTTTACTGTTGTTTTCAACGATTCACCACATCTTCTCATGTTCCAGCCTTGTTATGTGGACAAATGGATTATATATCAATCATCTGACAAAGAAGAAGAACGCATTGTTCCATTTATTCTCCAGACCCAGGGAACCAGCCTGGGGTTTTACGCACTGTGAACAAAGGACAGGTTGAAAAATCCAGACTCATTTTCATTAAGGAATGATAAAGTGTCATGTGAAGAGTACAGTATAATTATAATGACCAGCAGAGCTGGGTGTGACAGCTACACCAGCTGTCCTGAGAGAAAATAGCCAGCAAGGCGTTCCCCAAAACACTTTAGAAAAATCATCCTGATCTAAGAGAGGTGTCTGTAAAAATGAACTGTGGATATTGGATACGTGTCCTCTGGCTCATTAAAAGGGAGCTGAATTCTAAAAGACATTCCTAGTTCCCTAGTTTTAAAACATATGTTTGATTCAGCTCCATGTGTTTTTCAGCGTAGCCAAAGGGCAGGCTGGTGAAACATCGAAGGTACTGTGAGCCACGCAACAGACTCAAAACTATGGGTGACAAGACTGTGCTGTTCAGAAAAGCTTTCCAACTCCTCTGTTAATTCTGTTTTCATGTCCTCTGGATCCGTTGACACCTGTATATAGCTTTGGTTGTTGTCTATGTCTAAATTTTACTTGTCACATACCCATGGTTAGCAGGTGTTAATGCGAGTGTAGCGAAATGCTTGTGCTTCTCGTTCCGACCATGCAGTAATATCTAACAAGTAATCTAACAAATTCACAACTACCTTATACACACAAATGTGAAGGGATGAATAAGAATATGCACATATAAATATATGGATGAGCGATGGCCATGCGATGGCCAGGAAAGATGCAGTAGATGGTATAGAATACAGTATAAATATGAGATGAGCAATATAATATGTAAACATGATTAAAGTGGCATTATTAGTGGCCAGAGATTTGAGTCTGTATGTTGGCAGCAGCCTCTCTATGTTAATGATGGCTGTTTAACAGTCTGATGGCCTTGAGATAGAAGCTGTTTTTCGGTCTCTCGGTCCCTGCTTTGATGCACCTGTACTGACCTCGCCTAATGGGTGATAGCGGGGTGAACAGGCAGTGGCTCGGGTGGTTGTTGTCCTTGATGATCTTTTTGGCCTTCCTGTGACATTGGGTGCTGTAGGTGTCCTGGAGGGCAAGTAGTTTTCCCCAGTGATGCGTTGTGCAGACCTCACTACCCTCTGGAGAGCCTTGCGGTTGAGGAGGGTGCAGTTGCCGTACCAGGCGGTGATAGAGCCCGACAGCATGCTCTCGATTATGCACCTGTAAAAGTTTGTGAGTGTTTTAGGTGACAAGCCAAATTTCTTCAGCCTCCTGAGGTTTATTCTCCAAACCCAGGGAACCAGCCTGGGGTTTTACGCACTGTGAACAAAGGACAGGTTGAAATATCCAGACTCATTTTCATTAAGGAAATGATAAAGCATCATGTGAAGAGTACAGTTCTTCACCACACTATCTGTGTGGGTGGACCATTTCAGTTTGTCCGTGATGTGTATGCCGAGGAACTTAAAACTTTTCACGTTCTCCACTACTGCTCCCCCCATCCACATCGTTTCCTGAAGTCCACAATCATCTCCTTTGTTTTGTTGATGTTGAGTGAGAGGTTGTTTTCCTGACACCACACTCAGATGGCCCTCAACTCCTCCTTGTAGGCCGTCTCGTCGTTGTTGGTAATCGGGCCAATCACTGTCGTGTCATCTGCAAAATAGATGATTGAGTTGGAAGCGTGCATGGCCACGCAGTCAAAGGTGAACAGGGAGTACAGTAGAGGGCTGAGAACGCACCCTTGTGGGGCCCCAGTGTTGAGGATCAGCGGGGTGGAGATGTTGTTTCCTACCTTCACCACCCAGCAGCAGCCCGTCAGAAAGTCCAGGACACAGTTGCACAGGGCTGGGTCGAGACCCAGGGTCTCGAGCTTAATGATGAGTTTAGAGGGTACTATGGAGTTAAATGCTGAATTGTAGTCAATGAACAGCATTCTCACATAGGTATTCCTCTTGTCCAGATGGGATAGGGCAGTGTGCAGTGTGATGACGATTGCATCGTCAGTGGACCTATTGCAGCGGTAAGCAAATTGGAGTGGGTCTAGAGTATCAGGTAGGGTTGTGGTGATACGCGCTCCAGCAAGTATATCTCACTGGTCACCCCCAAAGCTTTCCTTCCAGTTCTCTGCTGCCAATGACTGGAACGAACTGCAAAAATTACTGAAGCTGGAGACTCATATCTCCCTCACTAGCTTTAAGCACCAGCTGTCAGAGCAGCTCACAGATCACTGCACCTGTACATAGACAATTTGTAAACACCCCATCCAACTACCTCATCCCCATACTGTATTTATTTATTTACCTTGCTACTTTGCACCACAGTATCTCTACTTGCACATTCATCTTCTGCACATCTACCATTCCAGTGTATAATTGCTATATTGTAATTACTTCGCCACCATGGCCTATTTATTGCCTTAACTCCCTTATCTTACCTCATTTGCACTCACTGTATATATACTTTTTTTTCCTACTGTATTATTGACTATTTTTGTTTATTCCATGTGTAACTCTGTGTTGTTGTATGTGTCGAACTGCTATGCTTTATCTTGGCCAGGTCGCAGTTGCAAATGAGAACTTGTTCTCAACTAGCCTACCTGGTTTAATAAAGGTGAAATAAAAAAATTAAATTAAAATATGATCCTCGACTAGTCTCTCAAAGCCCTTCATGATGACAGAAGTGAGGGCAACGGGGCGATAGTCATTTAGTTCAGTCAACTTAGCTTTCTCAGGAACAGGAACAATGGTGGCCATCTTGAAGTATGTGGGGACAACAGACTGGGATAGGGATTGATTGAATATGTCCGTAAACACACCAGCCAGCTGGTCTGCGCATGCTCCGGTAGCGTGGCTAGGGATGCCATCTGAGCCAGCAGCCTTGCGAGGGTTAACACGTTTAAATATTTTACTCACATTGGCCATGGAGAAGGAGAGCCCGCAGGCTTTGGTAGCAGGCCGTGTCCCGCAGGCTTTGGTAGCAGGCCGTGTCAGTGTCACTGTATTGTCCTCAAAACGAGTAAAGTTGTTTAATTCGTCTGGGAGCAAGACGTTGATGTTCGCAACGGGGCTGGTTTTCTTTTTGTAATCCGTGATTGTCTGTAGACCCTGCCACATACGTCTCGTGTTTGAGCCATTGAATTGAGACTCTACTTTGTCTCTATACTGACGCTTTGCTTGTTTGATTGCCTTGCAGAGAGAATAGCTGCACTGTTTGTATTTGGTCATGTTTCCAGTCGTCTTCCCATGATTAAAAGTGGTGGTTCGTGCTTCATTTTTGCGTGAATTCTGCCATCAATCCACGTTCTCTGGTTAGGAAAGGTTTAAATAGTCACAGTGGGTACAACATTTCCGATGCACTTGCTAATAAACTCGCTCACAGAGTCACCGAAGACATCAATGTTATTGTCTGAGGCTATCCAGAACATATCCCAGTCCACGTGATCGAAGCAATCTCGAAGCGTCGATTGGTCAGACCAGAGTTGTATAGACCTGAGCACGGGCGTTTCCTGTTTTAGTTTCTGTCTATAGGCTGGGAGCAACAAAATGGAGTCATGGTCAGATTTGCCCAAAGGCAGGGTGGGGGAGGGCTTTGTATGCATCGCGGAAGTTAGAGTAGCAATGATCCAGAATGCTACCAGCTCGTGTCGCGCATTCAATATGCTGATAGAAATAGAATTCATGTAAACGATTATCAGGTCTTTAAGAGTTTATACGGAAGATAACAGCTCTATAAACATTCTTCCATGGTGCTCTGACTTTCTAGTTAATTACATTCACCTGATTATCTTAATCAGGTAATATCAATTACAGAGAAACAATTTTATAGAATAACATGTCATATTACGTAATCTGGCATAGCCAAAGACACGACATTAGGAAGTCTTGTTTTCAGGTTAGCTTTGTTAAAATCCCCAGCTACAATAAATGCAGCCTCAGGATGTATGGTTTCCAGTTTACATAGAGTCCAGTGAAGTTCTTTCAGGGCCGATGAGGTATCTGCTTGAGGGGGGGATATACACGGCTGTGACTGTAATCGAAGAGAATTCTCTTGGAAGATAATGCGGTCGGCATTTGATTGTAAGGAATTTTAGGTCCGGTGAACAAAAGGAGCTGAGTTCTTGTATGTTGTTGTGATTACACCATGAGTTGTTAATCATAAGGCATATACCCCCACACCCTTCTTCTTACCAGAGAGATGTTTGTTTCTGTCGGCGCGATGCATGAAGAAACAGGTTCTGACAACATATCCCGAGTGAGCCATGTTTCCATGAAACAGAGAATGTTACAATCTCTGATGTCTCTCTGGAAGGCAACTCATGCCCTAATTTCGTCGACCTTATTATCTAGAGATTGGACATTGACGAGTAATATGCTCGGAAGCAGTGGATGATGTGCTCACCTTCTGAGTCTGACCAGTAGGCCACTACTTCTGCCACTCCCGGGGTGACCGCGTTGTTTTGGGTCGGCCTCTGGGATAAGATCCCATGTCCGGGGTGAAGGTCGGAACAAAGGATCCTCTTCAGGAAGTACGCATTCCTGGTCGTAATGTTGGTAAGTTGACATCGCTTTTATATCCAGTAGTTCTTCCCGGCTGTATGTAATAACACTTGAGATTTTCTGGGCTAACAATGTCGGAAATAATACATAAAAAAAACAAATAACTGCATAGTTTCCTAAGGACCTGAAGCGAGGCGACCATCTCTGTTGGCTCCATTTTGCTTGGGCCAGCAGAGAGATTGGGCCAGCAGAGCGATTGGGACAGCAGAGCGATTGGGACAGCAAAGAGAGACTTCCCTCCTGGTTACGGTAGAGCTCCTATCCCAGGGGCTCATGTGATTGGCTGGATAAAAGTAATTGATTTCCTGTGACCTTCTTAACCGAAGGGCACCAATCACACGGCAGGACCAGCCTGGTTAGTTAGACCAGTCGGTCAGCTAGGTTAGTTAGACCAGTTGGTCGGTTAGGTTAGTTACACCAGTCAGCTATGTTACTTAGACCAGTCAGTTAGGTTAGTTGGTGGGGCTAGCGGCAGCTTAGATATTCAACATACTTCTTATTAATATTATTCCGCCGCCTACTCCTCCTACAGCGTTTATGCTAGAAACGCTGTTCCAACTTCAGAACGTGCGGAAGGGTCTGGATTTTACAAATGAAATTGCATACAATTTTTTTTATATCTGCTATACTTTTTATGTTATTAAACTTTTCGGACATTTTTGGGCCCAAATCCGCCCACATGGAATTTCTCAAGATTTGAATCTTCTCCATTTCTTCTCAGTTTCTCATGAAACGTTTTATGCAAACCAGCTAATAATTACACTTTGCAACCACTTAGACAAAATATTGCAGTCTTACCAGCTTCGTATACTTCACTGCTACTCAAATCTGGAGTTTGGACGAATAATATTTGCATCAAAAGTTACAGCAGTTTAAGTAACCGCATCAACATCATTTTCTGTAACATTTTGGCAATCAACGTCCGTTTTGACCACTCCTGCAACAAGTTAGACAAAAAGTTAGAACGTATGGGATATTCAGCTACTTCTCCGCTATTCATAGCTGTGTGTGGAATCAAAATATTCCATACGGAACATACAGTACAGCTGTTTTTGTAACTGCATTACCACGTGTTTTTCAAACAGCTGCCGTTTTGACCACTAACGCTATTACATACCACAACTTTACATCTTCTGACAGCAACCACACAACTGCTTACCCTTTCCGGTGACAACAACCACACAATTACATACCACAACCGTACAACTTCTGACAGCAACCACACAACTTCTGACAGCAACCACACAACTTCTGACCTCAACCACATAACTTCTGGCAGCAACCACACAACTTCTGACCTCAACCGCACAACTTCTGACCTCAACTGCACAACTTCTGACAGCAACCACACAACTTCTGACCTCAACCGTACAACTTCTGACCTCAACTGCACAACTTCTGACCTCAACTGCACAACTTCTGGCAGCAACCACACAACTTCTGACCTCAACCGCACAACTTCTGACCTCAACTGCACAACTTCTGACAGCAACCACACAACTTCTGACCTCAACCGCACAACTTCTGACCGCAACCACACAACTTCTGACCATATCTAGTGACCACAACCACACAATTACATACCACAACCACAGAACTTCTGACCACAAAACTTTTGATCGCACATCTAACTACTTACCATATCCACACAACTTTTTTTTTACCACAACCACACAACTACTGAACCACATAACTATTGAACCAACTTCTGTTCTCAACCACACAACTTCTGACCTCAACCACACAACTTCTGACCACATCTAGTGACCACAACCACACAACTCCTGACCTCAACCACACAATTACATACATCAACAACACAACTTCTGACCACACAACTTCTGATCACACATTTAACTACTAACCATATCCAAACAACTTTTGACCACAACTACTGAACCTCATAACTATTGACCACTACTACCACAACTAGGTTAGTTAAACCAGTCAGTCAGTTAGGTTAGTTAGACCAGTCAGCCTGACTGGTTAGTTAGACCAGTCAGTCAGCTAGGTTAGTTAGACCAGTAGGTCAGTTAGGTTAGTTAGACCAGTCAGTCTAACTGGTTATTTAGACCAGTCATTTAGGTTAGTTATACCAGTCAGTCAGTTAGGTTAGTTAGAGCAGTCAGAGTGAGGGAAAATGAGCTGTGTCGAACCTGCTCAAACAAGATGTTTTTACACTGCAGGCCTCACTACTAATGAGGCTGGATGGGGCTGTGGTATTTCTATTTCTGGTGGCAATGGAATTCATAAATAAAACAAGCAGTAAACAGCTCTCTTTGCCCTGTGGTGGTCATGGCGCTACAAAACTAGTTATTCCTACCTTGATTATCTTTTTTTTCATGTAAACTTTGTTTTTGTTTTGGTATTTCTCCGGAATAGCTGTAGAGGAAATGTTCCTTTTTTGATGACATTCGATGCAAAGCGTTTGTTTGATTGGATTCCATAGGAGTCTTTGAATGATTGATTTCCCTCTGAAGGCTCTGTTTCCCTGGTGGAAATATTAACATTAAACATCCTAAATCTTGCATACGTCAGCCTGCTCTAGAGGTCAGTCTTTATTTGCATTCCATTGTGTGTATGTGCGTGTGTGTGTGTAATTACGATTCATATCAGCCATTACCGAACCAGGCTTGTTGGTCCCCCTCCACCTCGATGGCCAGGCCAAAGTCGGCCAGCTTCACTGCAGCTCCCTTGGACTTGGAGGCCAGCAGAAGGTTCTCCGGCTGCGTAGAAAGAAAGAGGTCAGCTAGTAAGTCAGCATTCAGTCAGTCAGCAGTCAGTTAGTCAGCCAGTTAACCAGCCATTCAGTCAACAGTCAGTCACCCAAAGGAGACAGGAGGCCTGAGCAGAAGAAGGGATATGGTGGCAGACAGACATGACTCTAGGCTGGGCCAGATTGAATAGTGTTAATGACTTTGTGTGGTTGCAGCATGACAGAGCTCTGATAAATACAGCACCAAGCCACTTCTATCCCACACAGACGGAGGAATGAACACCCCGCCTCCTGCCGCCAATCACTCTACTGCTGCTGCTATGAGATGTTATCCACCCCCTGATAAACACAGACACACACCACACGCACAAATGCACACAGGCGCACATACACAAACACACACACCTAAAATCGCAGCCTACACAGATCCATTTTATCACTTCATCTTCCCTCAGTTCCCAGGTGCTGGGAGGCAGATGTGAAACCATGTGAATGGAACATATATCTGTTGGGCAGAAGGGTCTCTCGTTGTACCAGCATGTCTTAGTGCATGATAATCACAGTGTGAGTGTTGAAGAAGTCCATAAGAAAGATTTGAAAAAATACATTTTGAAAAAGATGTAATAAACAAAAATGTACCTTTGAAAGAGTGTGGGTATATATAGAGGTAACAGAACAATTTTTTAGGTTACTACATTATTCCATATGTGTTATTTCATGGTTTTGATGTCTTCACTATTATTGTACAGTGTAGAAAATAGTACAAATAAAGAAAAACCCTTGAATGCGTAGGTGTATAGTCGGTACTTGAATACGTGTATTAATAAATGAAACAGTACTGGAACCTGTGATTTATCTGCCCCTCTTTGACACTACAACAGGGCAGACATACTGTAGCACACGCCAATGCTGTCCGACGTGATGGAGATGGTGAGAGGGCTTGTTTCCGTTTTTTACTCCCTTGAGCTGACGTTGAGATATGGAGTACATGTACTGTACATGACAAGTTGGCAACAGAACAGTGGATCGATGGTGGTTGCACTGTAAATGAATGCCTATTGTATAATCATCAAACTGTGTGCAGGGGAAATTACTTATGACAGAAGAGGATTTAGCAGCATGTCCCCTGAATTCTCTGATTGGTTTGATTGGGCTTTTGTTATTCTGTCCACATACCTACAGGTGAATCACACTGAAAGTCATGGCCAGGGTTGCAAAATTCTGGGAACTTTAAATAAATTCCCTGGTTTTCGAGAAATCCTGGATGGAGAATTCCAGATTTCCTGCTTATTGCCCCCTGACTCTGGGATCCTCCAACCGGGATTTTGGAGAAACCAGGGAATGTATTGAAAGTTTGTGGAATTTTGCAACCTTAGTCAAGGCAGAGAGGAATGGCCTGTTGGCCTGTTATCTGCTACCTGAGGAGCAAACATTACATAGATGTGTCCTCAAGGTTCAAATTAAAAAGAGCCTGGATGGCTAAAATGAATGTTTTAAATGTATTTAAATTAATAAAAATAAAAACAAATGTATGATCTGAAGTTTCTGACTACACTCTTAGAAGAAAAGTTGTTTTCTGGAACCTAAAAGGATTCTTTGGCTGTCCCCATAGGATAACCCTTTGAAGAACCCTATTTGGTTCAAGGTAAAAACCCTTTTGAGTTCCATGTAGAACCCTTTACACAGAGGGTTCACATGGAACCCAAAAGAGTTCTACCTGAAACCAAAAATGGTTCTACTTGGAACCAAAAAAAGGGTTCTCCTATGGGGACAGCTATGGACTGGGCCATTGCTCCGAAGAACCCTTTAGGAACCCTATTTTCTAAGAGTGTACAGATTATTTAAATCCAAATCCATTTTTGATCAAATCAAAATCAGATCAAAGTGATATCTTGCAGTGGAGGAGCAGTCTGTCTTTTAATTTATTTGTTATTAAATCTTACCTTGAGGTCTCTGTGAACGACTCCCATCTGATGACAATGAAGCACTGCCTCCAGAATCTGCTGAATACAATGGCTATGAAAAGAGAGAGAGAAAACTGAAAGACTGAGTGAGCTGGGAGTTTTGAGAGGCTAAATTGAAGGCTATTGAAAATGGGCTTCACTTCAGCATTAATCCACACAGCATTTTGGATCAAATGGCTTATGCACCTCCAAAATAATACAAAGACACACGAGGCGTTAGATTTGGCCATTCATTTTCCTAAACTGTCGATCAACACAGTAGCACGGGCCAAAGCCTGATGAGTTTTTGTATGTTTGGCTGGGAGTCAGTGGGAAGATAATTAGCAACTAGACTCAGCTGTCAATCAAGCAGTGGAGCAGTGAAGCAGGGAGAACCCGGTCCGCAGAGATAGAGAGACTGACACGCTAAACCCGGGCGAAGTGTGTACACTGATGTGAGGTCGCCCTATACGTCCACAGCCATCTGCTTCCATTTGTTTCTGTTCATTAATTTGTTTTGTGGCCCTGTTGCTTTGTCACTGCAAAGCAATGGCCCAGTCCATAGCTGGTGTTGGGTGAATTGGGGAGATACTCTATCATGAATAGGTTTACGGAGGTAAAGCTGTTCAATCCAAATGAACAGTCCAATAACAGACCTGCAGACAAAACAAAGGCCTCTGACTGTGACGACATGGCAACAAAGTTTTAACTGAAAGGCTTTAGACAATCAGTAGAGGCTCCTCAGAGGAGGAAGGGGATGACCATCCTCCCCAATCAATTTCATAATAATAGTGAAACATTAGATACAACTATACTAAATATATTCACATGACCAAATAATCGATTAAAACACACTGTTTTGCAATAAAGGTCTACAGTAGCCTCAACAGCACTCTGTAGGGTAGCACCATGGTGTAACCAGAGGACAGCTAGCTTCCGTCCTCCTCTGGGTACATTGACTTCAATACAAAACCTAGGAGGCTCATGGTTCTCACCCCCTTTCATACACTTAAACAGTAATTATGGAAACTTCCGGAAGACGTCCTCCAACCTATCAGAGCTCTTGCAGCATGAACTGACATGTTGTCCACCCAAGCAAAGTATCAGAGAATGAATCTAATACTGAAAGCATAAGCTACACCTAGCTACTGTAGCACTAAAGTGCATAAAATGTGGTGAGTAGTTGACGCAAAGAGAGAGAAAAACAATAGTTGAAAAGTTTTTAACTTTTCAAGAGAGACTTACTTACTTAGCTAGTGAATGCTGGTTTAGCCTACTCAAACACCCGACTCAAACAGAGAAGGCTGCTATGTTACCTAGCTGGCTATGGCTATCCAACACTGGAACTTCCAAGTCGAGGTAAGCTTTTGGTTTTATTAATATATTGCCACCGAGGCCCGCCGGTATAACTGCTAATCAGTTTTCTGCTGACTGTACACTGTACTGCATGATTGTAGAGTGTTTACTAATGTGTTATATTGTAGCTATATTGCTAGTAGCTATATTGACTATGATATTAATATGGTGACAACGATGTATGTTGTTTAGCGGTTAGCAGTTATGATATGAAGGTTTGGCTTGGATACGTTTTTTCTCCTGGTCACAGAAAGGTGATATGTTCTGCAAGTCCACAAGCGAAGTCCACAAGCGAATGAAAAAAGTGAGAGGAGGAGAGTGTACAGATGCAAGAAGAAATACAACAATCAAAGAGATCATGCTGTTTGTATGTGGCTTCTATGAAAGTGAACTGTGTTTACGTGTGATCAGGGGTGTATTCATACTGCCGATTCTGTTGAAAAAAAAATCTTAAACGGATGTAAACGAAACGGGGATGAACATCCAATCCAATTGTATTTGTCACATGCACTGAATACAACAGGTGAAATGTTTACTTACAACGCCTTAACCAACAATGCCGTTTTTATAAAAACAGAGTTAAGAAAATATTTACTAAATAAACCAAAGTTTTAAAAAAATTAATTAAAAATAACACATAACAATAATGAGGTTATATACAAGAGGGGGTACCTGTACCGAGTCAATGTGCAGGGATGCAGGTTAGTTGAGGTCATTTGTACATGTAAGTGGGGGATTTTGTCCATTAGAAACTCTAATTTGCAACTGTTGGCCTAATGATTGCGTCCTAGATCAGCTACATACCTGTGCACCTACGTTATAAACTTTCACTCATAGGCTAGGTTGTATTAACCTCATGATGGGTATAGTGAAAATGTGAGTATTATGTAGTAGCCTAAAGCTATTGATGTTGCATTGAGCTGGGGTAATGGAATATGAATGACAGTTATCCAATATTCTGTCAAATAAATAAGGCCATGCTCATTAAAATAAAATATCATCCTCTCTCATCTTAAATGGCAAAGACCGCCACTATAGACTGGGGAGGGAGGGGCAATTCCAGTCCTCGGGGGCCTGATTGGTGTCACAGTTTTGCCCCAGCTCCAGCTAACACACATGACTCCAATAATCAACTAATCATGATCTTCAGTTTAGAATGACATTTGATTAATCAGATGTGTTTGCTAGCGATGGAGAAAAAGTGTGACATCAATCAGGCTCCCGAGGACTGGAGTTGCCCACCCTGGTGTAGATGATATACAGTATACCATGGTTCTATATATATAAATATATATATATATGCCTTTAGATGCTCTCCTGGTTTGGGAATGCTGGGACCTCTGTATAAGTCAATGAATCCATATTACAGTGAAAATTCATACGCTGTACTCATTAATTTGCCGTGTCACGTATCTGTGTTTGGGTTTATTCCATGTGTTTTGTGAGGTGGTTCCACTGACCTGGCGTCAGCCTCACTGTAGTACTCTCGAGCAACAATGTCTTCGAAGAGTTCGCCGCCCGTCACTCTGAGGAACAGAGAGGATTGTTAGGCTGAAGAGGATGAAGGTGGCCACCAGAGCATGGAGCCAGTGTGAGAGAAATACTCTCTTCCCAATGCCCCCCCATATCAGCCACTGAGACACACTGACAAAGATCAGCTTTAATACCACAAATAGTGTGGCTTCCATCAGTGTAATTGTCTGAATCATTTCCAATCCCCCATATATTTTTTTGTAAATATATTTTTAAAAACTGGGAGAAAACTGTGTGCTGACATGGAACCTAACAGGCACCTCAAATGTACATTTCTGATGTGAGAAAAGGAAAAACCCAAGCAGTTGTCTCACTGTTGCTAAGTTCAGACTTTGAGAGTATGAATCTTCTACAGGATATTCTAGGAAACATCTAGATGTTTCCCAGTCCTGCCTTCACATGATACTAGGAGACAGCTAAATGTTACCCAGTCCTGCCCTCACAGGATACTAGGAGACAGCTAAATGTTTCCCAGTCCTGCCTTCACATGATACTAGGAGACAGTTAAATGTTAACCAGTCCTGCCCTCACAGGATACTAGGAGACAGTTAAATGTTAACCAGTCATGCCTTCACATGATACTAGAAGACAGCTAAATGTTACCCAGTCCTGCCCTCACAGGATACTAGGAGACAGCTAAATGTTAACCAGTTATGCCTTCACAGGATTAACACATAAACTGGCACACACTGACCATGTATCGCTAGAGATACAGTACGAATGACGTAAACAAATATACACATAGAATGATAAGTAGATTAAGTCTGACATTTGTAGGCTTATTTCATAAACCTGCTAGTACAAAGTGATTGGGCTCTGACAAACTAGTTTTCTCCTAAATGTGTCAGATTTAAAGAATATAGAAGGGAATTTAGTTTTTCTTAGTCTCTCATTTTTGTCCGTTTCGGAACTTTCGCTACGTAACTGTATTATCCCAAAGAATTAAGTAAGTGTGATCTTTATGATTTGAGCACTATAGGAAGACACATTTCAGTTGAATGCATTCAGTTGTACAATTGACTAGGTTCCTTTCCTTTCTTAATCAAAGAGAATCTATAGCAAGGGACTGCTTCTAAACACCATCCTGCTGTTTCAGACGAGTTAAGAACAACTTGCATTGTCATCAAGATCTTCTTATGCAACACTTTGTCCTGCTGCTCATTGTCACACTTACAAAGCTGTTCTTATTCATTCAGAGACATTAACAGGGAAGAGGCAGCTAAGAGAAGACGCCTCATAACAGATGCAAGAAGAATTCTCTTGAAGGTACAATATAATGACAGTTCCTGTAATATAATTCCAGTTCCTGTAATATAATTCCAATTCCTGTAATATAATTCCAGTTCCTGTACTATAAATACAGTTCCTGTAATATAAATACAGTTCCTGTAATATAATTCCAGTTCCTGTAATATAATTCCAGTTCCTGTAATATAATTTCAGTTCCTGTAATATAATTCCAGTTCCTGTAATATAAATACAGTTTATGTAATATAATTCAAATTCCTGTAATATAATCCCAGTTCCTGTAATATAAATACAGTTTCTGTAATGAAAAGCATTCAACACCTCCAGGGGACTGTAATCACTGTTGTGCAGACTGAAATCAACAGTTCCTTGAAAGGCATTGAAAGATATTACAACAGTTGAGTGTTTAAAATGCATATAATAGTGATATTTACAGAACTAATATATTATGGTGCACTCAGAGACTACGCAGCAACCTCAACACTACAGGTCTCTCTAGCCATAATTAGTGGTTAGATACAAACCATAGACTAGGGCAGGGATCATCAACTAGATTCAGCAGCGGGACAATTAATTTTTTTGAGCAGATGGTCAGGGGGCTGGAAAATAATTACAAATAATTTGTGGACTGAAAATTGACCATAAGAAGCCCAAACTGATGTAATAGTTGACTAAACATAAAACGGTCAAACCTTGCTTACATTTGTATTCAATCACATATACTGTATATCTCTATTATGCGTGGGAATACGTAGGAACAGAAATGTTTGAAATTTTATTACAAATAATTAACAGAAATACCTTATTTATGTAACTATTCAGCCCTTTTGCTATGAGACTCGAAATTGAGCTCAGCCGCATCCTGTTTCCATTGATCATCCTTGAGATGTTCAATTTAAATTAAATGGATTGGACATGATTTGGAAAGGAACACACCTGTCTACATAAGGTCCCACACTTGACAGTGCATGTCAAAGCAAAAACCAAGCCATGAGGTTGAAGGAATTGTCTGTAAGAGCTCTGAGACAGGATTGTGTCGAGGCACAGATCTGGGGAAGGATACCAAAACATTCTGCAGCATTGAAGTTGTTGCCTCCAATATTCTTAAATGGAAGATGTTTGGAACCACCCAGACATTTCCTAGAGCTGGCCGCCCGGACAAGCTGAGCAATCGAGGGAGAAGGGCCTTGGTCAGGAAGGTGACCAAGAACCTGATGGCCACTCTGACAGAGCTCTAGAGTTCCTCTGTGGAGATGTGGGAACCTTCCAGTAGAACAACCATCTCTGCAGCACTCCACCAATCAGGTCTTTATGGTAGAGTGGCCAGGCGGAAGCCATTCCTCAGTAAAAGGCACATGACAGCCTGCTTGGAGTTTACCAAAAGGCACCTAAAGACTCTTAGACCATGAGAAACAAGATCTGATGGTCTGATGAAATCTGATGAAACCAAGAATCCTGAATGCCAAGCGTCAAGTCTGGAGGAAATCTGGCACCATCCCTACAGTGAAGCATGGTGGTGGCAGCATCATGCTGTGTTTTTCAGCAGCAGGGACTGGGAGACTAGTCAGGATCGAGGCAAAGATAAACAGAGCAAAGTAGAGAGACATTTTTTTTATCCCCAATTTCGTGATATACAATTGGTATTGTCCCATCGCTGCAACTCCTGTACGGACTTGGGAGAGGATATGGTCGAGAGCCATGCATCCTTCAATACACGACCCTGCCAAGCCGCACTGCTTCTTGACACACTGCTCACTTAACCCAGAAGCCAGCCGCACCAATGCGTCGGATGAAACACCGTCCAACTGGCGACCGTGTCAGTGTGCATGCGCCCGGCCCACCACAGGAGTCGCTAGAGTGTGATGGGACAAGGACATCCTGTCTAGCCAAACCCTCCCCTAATCTGGACAACGCTGGGCCAATTGTGCGCCGCCTCATGGGTCTCCCAGTCACGGCCGGCTACGACACAGCCCGGGTTCAAACCCGGATCTGTAGTGACGCCTCTAGCACTGCGATTCAGTACCTTAGACCGCTGCGCCACTCAGGAGGCCATACAGAGAGATACTTGATGAAAACCGGCTCCAGAGCACTCGGAACCTCAGACTGGGGCTAAGTGGCTTCGGGACAAGTCTGTGGCTTCAGGACAAGTCTCGGGAAGGTCCTTGATTGGCCCAGCCAGAGCCTGGACTTGAACCCGATCGAACATCCCTGAAAAAAGCTGTGCAGAAATGCTCCCTATCCAACCTGATAGAGCTTGAGAGGATCTGCAGAGAAGAACGGGAGAAACTCCCCAAATACAGGTGTGCCTTGCTTTTCTTTCAAAAACAAGGACATTTCTAAGTGACCTCTAACTCATTTCTAAGTGACCTGTTGGCCTGTGGCTGAATGTTGCTGGGGTCCCTGGTGTACAGCTTACTGAGGAGCTTATTGAATCAGGACCACTGCATAGCTCAATGGTAGATATTCATTTACTGTGGTTGTGTCTCATACAGGCTGTTGTGCCGAGTGTGATTAGAACTCACATCAAGACTCACATCAAGCCACCTCTCAGCCTTAAAATAATAATTTTGTCATTAATGTCAATCATTCCCACTGTGTGTGTGAGTGGATGAATTATGAAATAAATAGATTCAATGCAGTGCATTACTCACAGGTCAAAGATCAGGTAGTGATGCCCTTCCTCCGAGATGCTGTCATGGAGACGCACTGGATGGAAAAAAAGAGAGAAAGGAAGTAAAGATGTTTTTAAAACTACTTAAGTGAAGCTTGGATAGTGTTTGTGGTGTCCTATTGATGTGGTTATGTTATCTCCCTGATGGAGAGAAGAGTATACACTCTCTCCCTCTCCCTCTCCCTCTTTCTCTCTCCCTCTTTCTCTCTCCCTCTCCTTCTTTCTCTCTCCCTCTCGGTCTCTCCCTCTTTCTCTCTCCCTCTTTCTCTCTCCCTCTTTCTCTCTCCCTCTCCCTCTCTCCCTCTTTCTCTCTCTCTCCCTCTTTCTCCCTCTTTCTCTCTCCCTCTCCCTCTCTCCCTCTCTCCCTCTCTCCTTTCCATCTTTCTCTCTCCCTCTTTCTCTCTCCCTCTCTCCTCTCCCTCTCTCCTCTCCCTCTTGCTCTCTTTCTGTTGCATTGTTCTCCTCACCAGTGCCAATCACCACCCCTCCCCACCTCTCCCTCTCCTCCCCATCCCTCCCATCCCCTACCTCTCCCTCTCCCAGCAGGCAGTGTGTTATACTGCTCTGTGTGCATGTGTGTGGGTGTGTTTGTACTGAGACGAGAGGACAGGTGTGCGTTAGAGTGTGTGTATGTGTGTTTGTGTGTAGGTGCCGAGATAGAAAGGCTAACAAGAGGAAGACTGCAGTATAGATACATTCACCAGTATAAATACATTCACCAGTATAAATACATTCACCAGTATAAATACATTCACCAGTATAAATACATTCACCAGTATAACTACCTTCACCAGCATAGATGCCTTCACCTGTATAGATACCTTCACCAGTATAGATACCTTCACCTGTATAGATACCTTCACCTGTATAGATGCCTTCACCAATATAGATACCTTCACCTGTATAGATGCCTTCACCAGTATAGATGCCTTCACCAGTATAGATGCATTCACCTGTATAGATGCCTTCACCAGTATAGATGCCTTCACCAGTATAGATGCCTTCACCAGTATATATACATTCACCAGTATAAATACATTCACCAGTATAAATACATTCACCAGTATAACTACCTTCACCAGCATAGATGCCTTCACCTGTATAGATACCTTCACCAGTATAGATACCTTCACCTGTATAGATAACTTCACCTGTATAGATGCCTTCACCAGTATAGATGCATTCACCTGTATGGATGCCTTCACCAGTATAGATGCCTTCACCAGTATAGATGCCTTCACCTGTATAGATACCTTCACCTGTATAGATACCTTCACCTGTATAGATACCTTCACCAGTATAGATATCTTCACCTGTATAGATACCTTCACCTGTATAGATACCTTCACCAGCATAGATACCTTCACCTGCCAACACCAATGCTTAGCAACAGTCTCCCCATTACCTAAGCCTGAAACAGCAATCCCAGATAATTCTCCCCAAATTTGCCAAAAAAGCAAAGGTCGTGGAAGTAGTGTGATCCTGAGCTGCTTTTTGTCTAGAGAGGTAGTCTGTGTACCGGTCTGGTTAGCATTCCACACCTTGCCACTTCTTGGAGCTCAACAGACAGGTAACCAGTCTGCCAGAGAGGATCTACCAGAGGAAATGGCCAATCTGGTGTTACTGATGGTGATTTTGGCCTGTCACTGGCTGTGTTCGTTTCCCTTGGCAAGGCTTTCCCTATCAGTCAAAGGAACACTCCAGTCCCTTTGTTATGGGTTGTGACTAGGTTAAGTCACTAAAGAGTATCAATTTTCATGGAAACCTTTGATCCCAGACTCCTTTAATTTACCAATCACTTGTATAGGCTGTTGTCAACCATCTATCTGAGGAATTCCTACAGGAAACGTAAACTGAATAGGGATGTGTCTAACTGGATAGGGATGTGCCTCGCTGAATAGGCATGTGTCTAACTGAATAGGGATGTGCCTAACTGAATAGGGATGTGTGTAGCTGAATAGGGATGTGTCTAACTGAATCGGGATGTGCCTAGCTGAATAGGGATGTGTCTAACTGAATCGGGATGTGCCTAGCTGAATAGGGATGTGTCTAACTGAATATGGATGTGCCTACCTGAATAGGGATGTGTCTAACTGCATAGATATGTGTCTAACTGAATATATATGTGTCTAACTGAATAGGGATGTGTCTAACTGAAGAGGGATGTGTCTAACTGAATAGGGATGTATTTAGCTGAATAGGGATGTGTCTAACTGAATAGGGATGTGTCTAACTGAATAGGGATGTGTCTAGCTGAATGGGGATGTGTCTAACTGAATAGGGATGTGCCTAGCTGAATAGGGATCTGTCTAACTGAACAGGGATGTGCCTAACTGAATAGGGATGTGTCTAGCTGAATAGGGATGTGTCTAACTGAATAGGGATGTGCCTAGCTGAATAGGGATGTGTCTAACTGAATAGATACTGTATGTGTCTATCGGAATAGATATGTGTCTAACTGAATAGGGATGTGTCTAACTGAATAGGGATGTGTCTAACTGAATAGGGATGTGTCTAAATGAATAGGGATGTGCCTAGCTGAATAGGGATGTGTCTAACTAAATAGGGATGTGCCTAACTGAATAGGGATGTGTCTAACTGAATAGGGATGTGTCTAACTGAATAGGGATGTGCCTAACTGAATAGGGATGTGTCTAACTGAATAGGGATGTGTCTAACTGAATAGGGATGTGTCTAACTGAATAGGGATGTGCCTAACTGAATAGGGATGTGCCTAGCTGATTAGAGATGTGTCTAACTGAATAGGGATGTATCTAACTGAATAGGGATGTATCTAACTGAATAGGGATGTATCTAGCTGAATAGGGATGTGTCTAACTTAATAGGGATGTGTCTAACTTAATAGGGATGTGTCTAACTGAATAGAGATGTGTCTAGCTGAATAGGGATGTGTCTAACTGAATAGGGATGTGTCTAGCTGAATAGGGATGTGTCTAACTGAATAGATACTGTATGTGTCGAACTTAATAGATATGTGTGTAACTGAATAGGGATGTGTCTAACTGAATAGGGAAGTGCCTAGGTGAATAGGTATGTGTCTAACTGAATAGATATGTGTCTAACTGAATAGATATGTGTCTAACTGAACAGGGATGTGTCTAACTGAATACAAATGTGTCTAACTGAATAGGGATGTGTCTAACTGAATAGGGATGTGTCTAACTGAATAGGGATGTGCCTAACTGAATAGGGATGTGTCTAACTGAGTAGGGATGTGTCTAACTGAATAGGGATGTGTCTAACTGAATAGGGATGTGCCTAACTGAATAGGGATGTGCCTAGCTGATTAGAGATGTGTCTAACTGAATAGGGATGTATCTAACTGAATAGGGATGTGTCTAGCTGAATAGGGATGTGTCTAACTGAATAGGGATGTGTCTAACTGAATAGGGATGTGTCTAACTGAATAGGGATGTATCTAGCTGAATAGGGATGTGTCTAACTGAATAGGGATGTGTCTAACTGAATAGGGATATGTCTAACTGAATAGGGATGTGTCTAGCTGAATAGGGATGTGTCTAACTGAATAGGGATGTGTCTAGCTGAATAGGGATGTGTCTAACTGAATAGATACTGTATGTGTCGAACTTAATAGATATGTGTGTAACTGAATAGGGATGTGTCTAACTGAATAGGGATGTGCCTAACTGAATAGATATGTGTCTAACTGAATAGGGATGTGTCTAACTGAATAGGGATGTGTCTAACTGAATAGGGATGTGTCTAACTGTATAGGGATGTGTCTAACTGAATAGGGATGTGCCTAACTGAATAGATATGTGTCTACCTGAATAGGGATGTGCCTAGGTGAATAGGTATGTGTCTAACTGAATAGATATGTGTCTAACTGAACAGGGATGTGTCTAACTGAATAGGAATGTGTCTAACTGAATAGGGATGTGTCTAACTGAATAGGGATGTGTCTAACTGAATAGGGATGTGCCTAACTGAATAGGGATGTGTCTAACTTAGTAGGGATGTGCCTAGCTGAATAGAGATGTGATGGCTCCTCTGTCTCACCCACAAAGCAATATGACTGTGTAATGTATTTATAATATAAAATGAACATCTGTACAGAAAGACTAATGTGAAGGACAAATTGGAGAAGAGGAACTTCTTGATGCAATTAAAGCCTTTAAATCTGGGAAAACTCCAGAGCAGGATGGAATACCAGTTGAGGTATACTTGTATACTTATCTGTTTTTGATGTACTCAGAGGACGATTATTAGCATGTTTTAACCACTCCTATAACAATTGAAGATTATCAGATAAGAAGACTCAACAAGAAGATCTGATTTAATTATTACTGAAACAGGACCCAAGTGGTAAATATAAAGATCAAGTCCATTTAATAACGTGGACGCCCCTTAGTGTTGTGATGCAAAAGCTATAGCAAAATAACTAGCGCATAGAATTAAAAAGGTATTGTCGGACATTATTCATCCTAATCAGACAGGTTTTTTACATGGACGATACATTGGAGGTAATATAAGACAAATACTGGAAACAATAGAACACTTTAAACAATCTGGGAAACCAGGCCTGGTATTCATAGCTGACCTTGAAAGGGCTTTTGAAAAAGTATGACTGGAATTTATATACAGTATATTCGGAAAGTATTCTGTCCCCTCGACTTTTTCCACATTTTCTTACATTACAGCCTTATTCTAAAATTGATTTTTTTTAAAATTCCCCCATCAATCTACACACAATACCACATAATGACAAACGCAAAAATTGGTTTTTAGAAATGTATTCTAAAATGGATTACATTGTCATCTCTGGAGGAAACCTGACACCATCCCTACAGTGAAGCATGGTGGTGCCAGCATCATGCTGTGGGATGTTTTTCAGTGACAGGGACTGGGAGACTAGTCAGGATCGAAGGAAAGATGAATGGAGCAAAGTACAGAGAGATCTTTGATGAAAACCTGTGCCAGAGTGCTCAGGACCTCAGACTGGGGCGAAGGTTCACCTTCCAACAGGACCATGACCCTAAGCACACATCCAAGACAACACAGGAGCGGCTTCAGAACAAGTCTCTGAATGTCCTTGAGTCCCCCAGCCAGAGCCTGGACTTGAACCCGGTCAAACATCTCGGGAGAGACCTGAAAATAGCTGTGCAGCGATGCTCCCCATCTAACCTGACAGAGCTTGAGAGGATCTGCAGAGAGGAATGGGAGAAACTTCCCAAATACAGGTGTGTCAAACTTGTAGCGTCATACCCAAGAAGACTCAAGGCTGTAATCATAATTGCTTCAACACAGTATTAAGTAAAGGGTCTGAATACTTATGTAAATGTGTAATTGCAGTTTTTTATTTTTATGAACAAGAAAATTGCTTTGTCACTATGGGGTATTGTGTGTAGATTGATAAGGGGGAGAAAAACAATGTAATCCATTTTAGAATAAGGCTGCAACATAACAAAATGTGGAAAAAGTCAAGTGGTCTGAATACTTTCCGAATGCACTGTACGTGGGTGGATTTTGGCTCGTTGACGAATAACCGCCCCCAGTTACTGCAGAGGAAGGCTGCCATGTAAAGAATGCGGCGATAAACAAAACGAGGCTGAGGATCTAACTGCCGCTCTGCACAGTGTCACTCAACATAGTGGATACAGGAGAACAGAGAGAGTGCTGGATAAGGGTCTGCTCTTTAATAGCCTGTGATGGCTGCAGGTTAGGCTGAGGGAGAGAAAGCGCTGGATGAGAGCAGTGAGTCTCAATGCATCCAGCTGATTTGAGGGAGAAAAGCCAGCTATCTTATATCAGAACCTATGCTGTACATCTAAAACAACCACCCTTCGGCAGAACCAGGGTCTCAACTTCTACATTATCAGGGGAGAACTTGACACCGTGACACAATGCTCTTTGTCCTATTGAGTAGTAGTCTATGCAGGATAATTTCCCACAAGGGCTTTAAAATGTATCAACAGCCACAGGGGCAAATCGTCAGCGAGATCATGTATTCCTTTCCCCCCAGTCTGTCTGTGTGGGAGCAGGAATAATTCTGCTGGTGCTGATAGAAGGCTGATAGATGGCTCTCTCTATCCCTATTCTCTCTCTATCCCTCTCTCCTTCCTCTCCCTATCTCTATCCTCTCTCTATCTTTTCTCTCTCTCTCTCTATCCTCTCTCTATCCCTCTCTCTCTTTATTCCTCTCCTCTCTCTCTCATCCTCTCCCTATCATCTCTCTATCCCTCTCTCCTCTTTCTGTCCCTCTCTCTATCCCTATTCTATCTATATCCCCTCTCCCATCCTCTCCCTATCTCTATCCTCTCTCTATCCTCCCTCTATCCCTCTCTCTATTCATCTCCTCTCCCTCTCCCTCTCCCTCTCCCTCTCCCTCTCCCTCTCCCTCTCCCTCTCCCTCTCCCTCTCCCTCTCCCTATCAATTCAATTTCAATTCAATTTAAGGGCTCTATTGGCATGGGAAACATATGTTTACATTGCCAAAGCAAGTGAAATAGAAAATAAATCAATTTGGTGTTTGTCCCATTTTGTGAATTCTTTGTTGGTGAGTGGACCCCTGACCTTACAACCATAAAGGGCAATGGGTTCTATAACTGATTCAAGTATTTTTAGCCAGATCATAATTGGTATGTCAAATTTTATGTTCCTTTTGATGGCATAGAAGGCCCTTCTTGCCATGTCTCTCAGATCATTCACAGCTTTGTGGAAGTTACCTGTGGCGCTGATGTTTAGGCTGAGGTATGTATCGTTTTTTGTGTGCTCTAGGGAAATGGTGTCTAGGTGGAATTTGTATTTGTGGTCCTTGCAACTGGACCTTTTTTGGAACATTATTTTTGTCTTACTGAGATTTACTGTCAGGGCCCAGGTCTGACAGAATCTGTGTAGAAGATCTAAGTGCTGCTGTAGGCCCTCCTCCTCCTTGGTTGGGGACATAAGCACCAGATCATTGGTAAACAGTAGATATTGGACTTCAGACTCTAGTAGGGTGAGGCCAGGTGGCCAGGTGGCCAGACTGTTGCCCTCGCCAATTCGTTGATATATATGTTGAAGAGGGTGGGGCTTAATCTGCATCCATGTCTCATCCCACGGCCTTGTGGAAAGAAATGTTTTTTGCCCATTTTAACCACACACTTGGTGTTGATGTACATAGATTTTATAATATCATATGTTTTTCCCCCAACACCACTTTCCATCAATTTGTATAGCAGACCCTCATGCCAAATTGAGTCAAAAATCTTAAGAATTTGGTTTGTTTCTTTGTCAATTTGGGTGTGCAGGATGAATACGTGGTCTGTTGTACGGTAATTTAGAAAAAGCCAATTTGACATTTGCTCAGTACATTGTTTTCACTGAGGAAATGTATGATTTTCCCAAGGTTGCTGTTGATGCATATCCCACGGTTGTTATAGGGGTCAAATTTTGGCATGATCAGTCCTTGGTTCCAAATATTGGGGAAGATGCCAGAGCTAAGGATGATGTTAAAGTGTTTAAGTGTAGCCAATTGGAATTTGTGGTCTGTTTATTTTATCATTTAATTTAGGATACAATCAACACCACAGGCTTTTGGGGAAGGAGGATTTGTATTTTGTCCTGTAGTTCATTCAATGTAATTGGAGAATACAGTGGGTTTTGGTAGTCTTTAATAGTTGATTCTAAGATTTGTATTTGTCACGTCCTGACCTTAGTTCCTTTTTTATGTCTCTATTTTGGTTTGGTCAGGGCGTGAGTTGGGGTGGGCATTCTATGTTTTTCATTCTATGTTTTGTATTGTGTGTTGTATTTCTATGTGCTTGGCAGCTGTCAATTGTTGTCTCTGATTGAGAACCATACTTAGGTAGCCTGTTCCCACCTGTGTTGGTGGGCAGTTGTTTTCTGTTTTTGTAGAGCGGAGCGGCGACACTACGAGGAATTGGCTCAAGGTAACGTGCACGAGAGGCAGCCCCAGAATGTTTTGGGGGGGAGCACACAGGGAGATTGGCGAAGTCAGGTAGGAGACCTGAGCCAGCTCCCCGTGCTTACTGTGGCGAGAGAGTGACCAGGCAGGCACCGTATTATGCGGTGAAGCTCACTGTGTCCCCAGTGTGCACGCATAGCCCGGTGCGCTACATCGCAGCTCCTTGAATCGGCCGGGCTAGAGTGGGCATCGAGCCAGGAGGGATGATGCCGGCTCAACGCATCTGGTCTCCAGTGTGTTTCCTCGGCCGGGGTTATACCGCACCAGCCCTACGCACGGTGTTCCCGGTTCGCCAGCACAGCCCAGTGCGGCCTATTCCAACTCTCCGCACTTGCCGGGCTACAGGGGGTATCCATCCAGGACAGGTTGTGCAGGCTTGTTGCTCAAGACCTCCAGTGCGCCTCCATGGCCCTGTGTATCCGGTGCCTCGGCCAAGGAAGAGGCCGCCTGTAGGTCTCCCCAGCCTGGTGAGTCCTGTGCCTGCTCCCAGAATCAAGTCTCCCTCCTATCCGGAGCCACCAGAGCCGCCCGTCTGTCCGGAGCCGCCAGAGCCGCCCGTCAGTCCGGAGCCCCCAGAGCCGCCCGTCAGTCCGGACCCGCCAGAGCCGCCCGTCAGTCCGGAGCCACCAGAGTCTCCCACCTGTCCGGCGCCGCCAGAGTCTCCCTCCTATGCGGGGCCCGCTGTAAGGGTTCCCAGTTCGGGGTCGGCGGCGAGGGTCGCCACTCCAGAGGCGCCACCTAAGTGGGCCAAGACTAAGGTTGAGTGGGGTCTACGTCCCACACCAGAGCCGCCACCGTGGTGAATTGCCCACCCAGACCCTCCCCTATAGGTTCAGGTTTTGCGGCCGGAGTCTGCACCTTTGGGGGGGGGTGTACTGTCACGTGACATAAAAAAACACATACAACGCTGCACCTTGGTCGTCACCTCCTTCTCCCGACGACATTTGTTACAGTATTTGATCATGTATATGTTTTTGCTGTTTCTTATTATCCGTTTTAGATAAATAATGATTTGTGTTGTTGTTTGTTTAGTGTTTTCACATTTTCCCAGAAGTGGTTAGAATCTATGGATTCTTCAATTACATTGAGCAGATTTCTGACGTGATGTATGGTTTTAGTGAGTCACCATAGTGAAGGCGTAGGCTCAGGTATTCTGGGTCTCTATGTTTGTGGTTGGATAGGTTTCTCAATTTCTTTCTTAGGTTTTTGCATTCTTCATCAAATGATTTGTCATTGTTCTGCCTAACATTTTTTTATTTGATAGGAAAGCTGAGAGGTCAAATATACTGTTTAGGTTTTCTACTGCCAACTTTACATCTTCACTATTACAGTGAATCGTTTTGTCCAGGAAGATGTCTAAAAGGGATTGAATTTGTTGTTGCCTTATTCTTTTTTGGTAAATTTCCACACTACTTTCCTTCCATTTATAGCATTTCTTAATATTATTCAGTTCCTTTTGCTTTGATGCTTCATAATTGAGTATTGCTCTGTTCAAGTAGACTGTGATTTTGCTGTGATCTGATCAGGGTGTTTGTGGGCTGACTGTGAACGCTCTGAGAGACTCTGGGTTGAGGTCAGTGATAAAGTAGTCTACTGCCAAGAGATGAGCTATAGGTGTACCTACCGTAGGAGTCCCCTCGAAGCCTACCATTGACTATGTACAGACCCAGCGTGCGACAGAGCTGCAGAAGTTGTGACCCGTTTTTGTTATGTTATGTTGTCATAGTTGTGCCTAGGAGGCCATATGGGGGAGGGAATGCTGTCACCATCAGGTAGGTGTTTTACTTGTTATTTTTTAACTTTTGCCCCTTTTCTCCCCAATTTCCGTGGTATTCAATTGGTAGTTAGTTTTGTCTCATCGCTGCAACTCCAGTACAGACTCGGGAGAGGCAAAGGTCGAGAGCCGTGTGTCCTCCAAAACATCACCAACCAAGCCAAATCAAATGAAATGTTACTGGTCACATACACATGGTTAGCAGATGTTAATGTGAGTATAGCGAAATGCTTGTGCTTCTAGTTCCGACCGCACAGTAATATCTAACAAGTAATCTAACAATTTCACAACAACTACCTTATACACACAAGTGTAAAGGAATGAATAAGAATATGTACATATAAATATATGAGAGATGGCCGTACGGCATAGGCAAGATGGTATAGAGTAGAGTATATACATATGAGATGAGTAATGTAGGGTATATAAACATTATATAAAGTGGCATTGTTTAAAGTGACTATTGATACATTTTTTACATCCTTTTTATATTATTAAAGTGGCTGGAGTTGAGTCAGTATGTTGGCAGTAGCCACTCAATGCTAGCGATGGCTGTTTAACAGCCTTGAGAAGCTGTTTTCAGTCTCTCGGTCCCTGCTTTGATGCACCTGTACTGACCTCGCCACACTGCTTCTTGACACAATGCCCGCTTAACCCGGAAGCCAACCACACCATTGTGTCGGAGGAAACACCGTACACCTGGCGACCATGTCAGCGCGCATGCGCCCGGCCTGCCACAGGTGTCGCTAGAGCGCGATGGGACAAGGACATCCCTGCTCCCTGCCGGCCAGACCCTCCCCAAACCCGGAAGCCGTTTGGCCAATTGTGCACCGGCCATTGGGTCTACCGGTCGCGGCTGGCTGTGACAGAGCCTGGACTCAAACCAGGATCTCTAGAGGCACAGCTAGCAACTGCAGTGCCTTAGACCACTGCACCACTCGGGAGGCCCTCCAGGTAGGTGTTTGTCCCCCTGTGTGCTGAGGGTGTCAGGTTCTTGTCCAGTTCTGGAATTTAGGTTGCCACAGACATGTCCCTGGGCCTGTAAATGATTGATTTTCCCCTCAAGGATGGAGAAGTTACCTTCATTAAAGTATGGGGATTCTAGTGGGGGGATATGGGTAGCACACAGGAGGACATTTTTCTCTGTTGAGATCATTTCCTTTTGAATTTCTAGCCAATTGTAAAATGTTCCTAAAATGTTCCTAAAATGTTCCTCATTTAATAGAGTGGGTTAAGGCTGCTCTATACCAAATTAGCATACCCCCTGAGTCTCTTCCCTGTTTCACACCTGGTAGTTTGGTGGATGGGACTACCATCTCTCTGTAACCTAGAGGGCAACCAGTGGGTCCATTTCCTCTATACCATGTTTCTTGTAGGATGACAATGTCTGTATTTCTTATTTATGTGGTGCAGTCCAGGTTCCTGCTCTGTAGGCCAAAGGCAGATGACCTCAGGCCTTCTCACAGCCTGAGCGTAGGTGTGACTCTCATGTTGAGGCCATTTTTTTGTGGGGGGGGGGGGGGGGGGGGGTGCATAGATCTGATCTGAAGGGGCCTATATGGGGTGTGGGCATGGTTGGTTCCCTATCCTAATCCTCTCTATCATTTCTCTATCCTCTCTATAACCCTCTCTCTCTATCCTCTATCCTCTCTCTATCCTCTCTCTCTATCCCCCTGTCTATATAATCTACCTATCCTCTCTATATCATCTCTTCCCTCTCTCTATGCTCTCTATATCCTCTCTATCCTCTCTATATAATCTCTATCACTCTCTATCCTTCTCTCTATCCTCTCTCTATCCCTCTCTCAATCCCCCTCTAAATCATCTATCTATCCACTCTCTATCCTCACTTTATCCTCTCTCTATCCTTCTCTATATCCTCTCTATCCTCTCTATATCATCTCTTTCCTCTCTATATCATCTCTTCCCTCTCTCTATGCTCTCTATATCCTCTCTATCACTCTCTATCCACTCTCTATCCTCTCTATATCATCTCTATCACTCTCTATCCTCTCTCTATCCTCTCTATATCCTCTCTATCACTCTCTATCCACTCTCTATCCTCTCTATATCATCTCTATCACTCTCTATCCTTCTCTCTATCCTCTCTCTATCCCTCTCTCTATCCCCCTCTAAATCATCTATCTATCCACTCTCTATCCTCACTCTATCCTCTCTCTATCCTTCTCTATATCCTCTCTCTCCTCTCTATATCATCTCTATCCCTCTCTCAATCTTCTCTATATCCTCTCTCTATCCTCTCTCTATCTTCTCTTTATCCTCTCCTCTCTCAATCCTCTTTATATCTTCTCTTTATTCTCTCTCTATTCTCTCTCTATCCCCTCTATTCCTTTATATCCTCTCGCTATCCTCTCTCTATCCTCTATATCCTCGCGTTATCCTCTCTCTATCTTCTCTCTATCCTCTCTCCTCTCTCTATCATCTTTCCTCTCTCTATTCTCTCTATCCCTTTATATCCTCTCCCTATCCTATCTCAATCTTATATCTATCTATCCTCTCTATGTCATCTCTAACCCTCTCTCAATCCTCTCTCTATCCTATCTATATCCTCTCTCTATCCTCTCCATATATCCTCTCTATCCCTCTCTCTATCCACTCTCTATCCTCTCTCTATCCTATCTATATCCCTCTCTCTATCCACTCTCTATCCTCTCTCTATCCTCTCTCTATCCTATCTATATCCTCTCTCTATCCTCTCTATATCCTCTCTATCCCTCTCTCTATCCACTCTCTATCCTCTTTCTATCCTCCTCCCTATATCCTCTTGATATATCCCTCTCTCTATCCACTCTCTATCCTCTCTCTATCCTCTCTATATCATCTCTATCCCTCTCTCTATCCCCTCTATATCATCTCTATCCCCTCTATATCGTCTCTATCCCTCTCTCTATCCTCTCTATATCATCTCTATCCCTCTCTCTATCCCCTCTATATCATCTCCATCCCCTCTATATCATCTCTATCCCTCTCTCTGTCCTCTCTATATCCCCCTCTCTATAACATCTCTCTATCCTCTCTCTATGCTCTCTCTATCCACTCTCTATCCCTGACAGATCACAAAGCAGCATACAACCTGCCCTGAGGGCATCCATAGGTCACAATTGTATTAGTTCTCTCTCTGACCACTCAGAGGCTGGTTTAGACATACAGTTGAGCCGTGCTCTCCCTCTCTCATCTCAAACACAGATGAAAATATCTTTGGATTAATAATGCAGCTGCTCTTGTCCGTGGCAGCGAGTGGGATGCATTATTAAACACGTGTGGGGCTAAGAAAAGTAGAAAAGTGCTTCTCAGCCTGTTAATCAGTAAATTACACACTGTGGTCTGATGGTGCCAGCTGTACACTCAGGAACCACAATAACGAGCTAGCTTTCTATCTCTCTGGATGACTGTTGCACTTTCACTGGGTGCATGATTCAGCTCAATGGAAGCAGATGACGTCAATACTGTACTATAGTGAACTGAAAGTTTACTATGCTCTCAAGACAATCTGACCCAAGGCTAGTGAGGTATATTTCTGAAGTGTCCCAATCCGAACTACTTCATAGGTAGTGTGAAAGAATGTGTGTAATGTGACACAAAGGAAAACTGATATTGTGGAATCAAGCCAATCAATAATGAAAAGAAATAGAACACATTTTTATGGATCATAGTACTTTTTGTGTGTTTCCAATCTGGATTTGCCATAGAGCTTATGATATATACTGAAAGAGTGGGAGTAGGATGAGGAAGCCTGCATGACCTGATCGGTCTGCTACAGAACTCACCGATATTGGAGTGCTTCAGCAGTCGGCAGATCCTGGCCTCTCTGTCCAGCTTCTGGTGATCTGAAAGCCAAACACGCAGACAGATAGTTTCACGACGCAGGAAACATTACAGGTGTGCTATCTTAATTTGACCCTGCTTCTCACAGCAGGAAAATAATTCTGCAGTGACAGGAAATGTGAATTATTATTATTATTGGACATTTTTGTATGGGGTTGTTGGGGCCTTTCTAAACATTGAGTGCACTCCAATTAGCATTTAATGCTGTGCAGGAAAGTTCCCTGTGACAACAGATTGATCAAATTAAGATAGCTCTAGAAAGATGCCTGAGTATCCGACCTAGAATTCCGAATTGGATGACAATTCAAAACGATACTTAAAAACCTTATTCCTTATGCTATATTTTTTTTGACTGTCTGTTATACCATGTACGAATGTGTTATTCAATGCGTTTCTATGGGCTATAGCATTAAAGGCCAAATTCACTGATTCATCAAATGATTTTGGAATATATTTTTCATACCAAGGAAGGAAGGAAGGAAGGAAGGTTGTAGGTGAAAGGGTGATGGTGGGCATGGTACAGAGGGAGGAGGTTTGGGAGGAGAGAGAGGTCACGTTGACACAAGCTACTCTCCCCAGTAATGAAAGTGAGATGGCGGGCAGTCAGCAAGATAACAATGCCGCTTTGCCAAATAAATGCTCTCTTTCTGTCTGAGAACAGAGGGCTTTCTGCAGTATTAATGAGTGACCCAAATTGGCAGGGGAGACCCCCTTTTTCCTCCTAATATCTACCCCTCTGTTCATACACTCCTTCACTGTCTGCTCAATCTGCACAGCTCAATCTCTTTCACTGTCTGCTCAGTCTGTACAGCTTTCTCATTCTCCTTCACCAATCATGAGGAGTGTATCAGTCTTACAGTAAAAAGCCATTGCCCCTTGATCAAGTTCATGATTATATCGGAGATGAGATAAACCAAGCCTCCTCCATCATCCAGGATTTTCTTGTGTGAGCAGTAGCTTCACAAAAACCCATCTGCTGTGTAGCAGCAGCATTTATCATTATCAGTAAGTACTGTTTCGGCAGTATCACCATCCCACAGGAGGCTGGTGGCACCTTAATTGGGGAGGACGGTATCGTGGTAATGGCTGGAGTGGAATAGGTGGAATGGTATCAAATACATCAAACTCATAGTTTCAATGTTTTTGATGCCATTTCATTTGCTCCGTTCCAGATATTATTATCAAATCAAATCAAATTTATTTATATAGCCCTTCGTACATCAGCTGATATCTCAAAGTGCTGTACAGAAACCCAGCCTAAAACCCCAAACAGCAAGCAATGCAGGTGTAGAAGCACGTCCTCCCCTCACCAGCCTCCACTGCACCATTACACATATAAGAAATGAAACAAATATAATCTCGTTCTTTCCTTGTAGAATATTTGCCGTCATACCAGCTTCTAAGCGTGTGCCAATCTCCTCCTCCGTCCCTTCAGCCCTCCTGTACTGTACGCCATCCACTGTAATCTATACGCAAAGATATGCTCTGGACTTTAAAAATGGTGTTGCTAAGCAACCCGGCGGAATACACTAGGACTAGAATTATAAGCTATAGCTGAGTAAAAATACAGAGGGAGAAATGGAGTTCATGCAGCCCTGTGTAAATCCTCCAACAGGGGTATAATGAAAGCCAAATTAAGCGTCAACAGCACTGAGCACAGAACACAAGTCAAGGGCAATACACCAGGATAGTGTGATACTACAATGAGCCTTACAAAAACATGTTCCAATCATATATTACACAATGCCAATCAAACAGGAAATGACATACACCGTAGAATAATAGACCCCTCTGCGTTTCAATGCAATAATAAAACACAGGTCTGTAGCCTTAAATGGCTTTTAAATGTATTATAGTGAATGACCAATACATTGTATTAGTGTAACATTGTACAGAATCATTGATGCTCACTGTATTAGTACATTGATTAACACATTGACACAGACATGTACAGTATACTGTAGATTAACACACTGACATGTACAGTATACTGTAGATTAACACATTGACACTGACATGTACAGTATACTGTAGATTAACACACTGACATGTATAGTATACTGTAGATTAACACATTGACACTGACATGTACAGTATACTGTAGATTAACACATTGACACTGACATGTACAGTATACTGTAGATTAACACACTGACATGTATAGTATACTGTAGATTAACACATTGACACAGACATGTACAGTATACTGTAGATGAACACACTGACATGTACAGTATACTGTAGATGAACACACTGACATGTATAGTATACTGTAGATTAACACATTGACACTGACATGTACAGTATACTGTAGATTAACACATTGACACTGACATGTACAGTATACTGTAGATTAACACATTGACACTGACATGTACAGTATACTGTAGATTAACACATTGACACTGACATGTACAGTATACTGTAGATTAACACACTGACATGTATAGTATACTGTAGATTAACACATTGACACAGACATGTACAGTATACTGTAGATTAACACACTGACATGTACAGTATACTGTAAATTAACACACTGACATGTATAGTATACTGTAGATTAACACACTGACATGTACAGTATACTGTAAATTAACACACTGACATGTATAGTATACTGTAGATTAACACACTGACATGTACAGTATACTGTAGATTAGCACACTGACACAGACATGTATAGTATACTGTAGATTAACACACTGACATGTATAGTATACTGTAAATTAACACACTGACATGTATAGTATACTGTAGATTAACACACTGACATGTACAGTATACTGTAGATTAGCACACTGACACAGACATGTATAGTATACTGTAGATTAACACACTGACATGTATAGTATACTGTAGATTAACACACTGACATGTACAGTATACTGTAGATTAACACACTGACACAGACATGTATAGTATACTGTAGATTAACACACTGACATGTATAGTATACTGTAGATTAACACACTGACATGTACAGTATACTGTAGATTAACACACTGACATGTACAGTATACTGTAGATTAACACACTGACATGTACAGTATACTGTAGATTAACACATTGACACTGACATGTACAGTATACTGTAGATTAACACACTGACATGTACAGTATACTGTAGATTAACACACTGACATGTACAGTATACTGTAGATTAACACATTGACACTGACATGTACAGTATACTGTAGATTAACACACTGACATGTACAGTATACTGTAGATTAACACACTGACACAGACATGTATAGTATACTGTAGATTAACACACTGACATGTATAGTATACTGTAGATTAACACACTGACATGTACAGTATACTGTAGATTAACACACTGACATGTATAGTATACTGTAGATTAACACATTGACACTGACATGTATAGTATACTGTAGATTAACACAGTGACATGTACAGTATACAGTAGATTAGCACATTGACACTGACATGTATAGTATCCTGTAGATTAACACATTGACACGTACATGTACAGTATACTGTGGATTAAAACACGTACATGTACAGTATACTGTAGATGAACACACTGACATGTACAGTATACTGTAGATGAACACACTGACATGTATAGTATACTGTAGATTAACACATTGACACTGACATGTACAGTATACTGTAGATTAACACATTGACACTGACATGTACAGTATACTGTAGATTAACACATTGACACTGACATGTACAGTATACTGTAGATTAACACATTGACACTGACATGTACAGTATACTGTAGATTAACACACTGACATGTATAGTATACTGTAGATTAACACATTGACACAGACATGTACAGTATACTGTAGATTAACACACTGACATGTACAGTATACTGTAAATTAACACACTGACATGTATAGTATACTGTAGATTAACACACTGACATGTACAGTATACTGTAAATTAACACACTGACATGTATAGTATACTGTAGATTAACACACTGACATGTACAGTATACTGTAGATTAGCACACTGACACAGACATGTATAGTATACTGTAGATTAACACACTGACATGTATAGTATACTGTAAATTAACACACTGACATGTATAGTATACTGTAGATTAACACACTGACATGTACAGTATACTGTAGATTAGCACACTGACACAGACATGTATAGTATACTGTAGATTAACACACTGACATGTATAGTATACTGTAGATTAACACACTGACATGTACAGTATACTGTAGATTAACACACTGACACAGACATGTATAGTATACTGTAGATTAACACACTGACATGTATAGTATACTGTAGATTAACACACTGACATGTACAGTATACTGTAGATTAACACACTGACATGTACAGTATACTGTAGATTAACACACTGACATGTACAGTATACTGTAGATTAACACATTGACACTGACATGTACAGTATACTGTAGATTAACACACTGACATGTACAGTATACTGTAGATTAACACACTGACATGTACAGTATACTGTAGATTAACACATTGACACTGACATGTACAGTATACTGTAGATTAACACACTGACATGTACAGTATACTGTAGATTAACACACTGACACAGACATGTATAGTATACTGTAGATTAACACACTGACATGTATAGTATACTGTAGATTAACACACTGACATGTACAGTATACTGTAGATTAACACACTGACATGTATAGTATACTGTAGATTAACACATTGACACTGACATGTATAGTATACTGTAGATTAACACAGTGACATGTACAGTATACAGTAGATTAGCACATTGACACTGACATGTATAGTATCCTGTAGATTAACACATTGACACGTACATGTACAGTATACTGTGGATTAACACACGTACATGTACAGTATACTGTAGATTAACACACTGACATGTACAGTATACTGTAGATTAACACACTGACGTATAGTATACTGTAGATTAACGCATTGACACTGACATGTATAGTATACTGTAGATTAACACACTGACATATATAGTATACTGTAGATTAACACACTGACACTGACATGTACAATATACTGTAGATTAACACATTGACATGTACAGTATACTATAGATTAACACACTGACACTGACATGTATAGTATACTGTAGATTAACACATTGACACAGACATGTACAGTATAGTGGAGATTAACACATTGCCATGTATAGTATACTGTAGATTAACACATTGACATGTACAGTATACTGTAGATTAACACATTGACACTGACATGTATAGTATACTCTAGATTAACACACTGACATGTACAGTACACTGTAGATTAACACACTGGCACTGACATGCATAGTATACTGTAGATTAACACATTGCCATGTATAGTATACTGTAGATTAACACACTGACATGTACAGTATACTGTAGATTAACACACTGACACTGACATGTACAGTATACTGTAGATTAACACATTGACACTGACATGTACAGTATACTGTAGATTAACACATTGACACTGACATGTACAGTATACTGTAGATTAACACATTGACATGTATAGTATACTGTAGATTAACACATTGACACTGACAGTATACTGTAGATTAACACACTGACATGTACAGTATACTGTAGATTAACACATTGACACTGACAGTATACTGTAGATTAACACATTGACACAGACAGTATACTGTTGATTAACACATTGACACTGACATGTACAGTATACTGTAGATTAACACATTGACACAGACATGTACAGTATACTGTAGATTAACACATTGACACTGACATGTACAGTATACTGTAGATTAACACATTGACACAGACATGTACAGTATACTGTAGATTAACACACTGACATGTATAGTATACTGTAGATTAACACATTGACACTGACATGTACAGTATACTGTAGATTAACACACTGACATGTATAGTATACTGTAGATTAACACATTGACACTGACATGTACAGTATACTGTAGATTAACACACTGACATGTATAGTATACTGTAGATTAACACACTGACATGTACAGTATACTGTAGATTAACACACTGACATGTATAGTATACTGTAGATTAACACATTGACACTGACATGTACAGTATACTGTAGATTAACACATTGACATGTACAGTATACTATAGATTAACACACTGACACTGACATGTATAGTATACTGTAGATTAACACATTGACACTGACATGGACAGTATACTGTAGATTAACACATTGCCATGTACAGTATACTGTAGATTAACACACTGACATGTATAGTATACTGTAAATGAACACACTGACATGTATAGTATACTATAGATTAACACACTGACACTGACATGTATAATATACTGTAGATTAACACATTGACACTGACATGGACAGTATACTGTAGATTAACACATTGCCATGTACAGTATACTGTAGATTAACACATTGACATGTATAGTATACTGTAGATTAACATATTGACACTGACATGTATAGTATACTGTAGATTAACACATTGACACTGACATGTATAGTATACTGTAGATTAACACATTGACATGTACAGTATACTGTAGATTAACACATTGACACAGACATGTACAGCATAGTGGAGATTAACACATTGCCATGTATAGTATACTGTAGATTAACACATTGACATGTACAGTATACTGTAGATTAACACATTGCCATGTATAGTATACTGTAGATTAACACATTGACACAGACATGTACAGTATACTGTAGATTAACACATTGACATGTACAGTATACTGTAGATTAACACATTGACATGTACAGTATACTGTAGATTAACACATTGACACAGACATGTACAGTATAGTGGAGATTAACACATTGCCATGTATAGTATACTGTAGATTAACACATTGACACAGACATGTACAGTATAGTGGAGATTAACACATTGCCATGTATAGTATACTGTAGATTAACACATTGACACAGATACCATGATAATTGCTGGTCTTATTTTACACTCCTGCTGCATGCACAATAACCTGCAGCTAGACGAACATGTGCCTGACCCTTGAAGACGATTTACGTAGTTTGTCTCAATGTAGACAGACAATCAATCCACAGTTGGATAGTTTAATACCTTGAGTGATTTTCCCAGCACCAGTAGGCCAACACGTTTTGGTGTGAAGCCTTTATAATCTAAATAACAACTCACTCACAGCTGATTCGGGTTAAATGATCTGCCCTACTCCTCCTGGTCCAGCTGTCCATTATCAGAATACTACTCCGCCAGATGTCTTTCCCTGCTCCATGCAATCTGTCCTGCTCACCATTACACCTGAGCCTTACGTCTGAGGGTCCCCAACCCGACAGCCAGTCGGTCTCTACAGAGCAAGTAGAGAGGCAGGCTTCGTGTAGAATGAGTCTCTACAGAGCAAGTAGAGAGGCAGGCTTCGTGTAGAAGGAGTCTCTACAGAGCAAGTAGAGGGGCAGGCTTTGTGTCGAATGAGTCTCTACAGAGCAAGTAGAGAGGCAGGCTTCGTGTCGAATGAGTCTCTACAGAGCAAGTAGAGAGGCAGGCTTCGTGTAGAATGAGTCTCTACAGAGCAAGTAGAGAGGCAGGCTTCGTGTAGAATGAGTCTCTACAGAGCAAGTAGAGAGGCAGGCTTCGTATAGAATGAGTCTCTACAGAGCAAGTAGAGGCAGGCTTCGTGTAGAATGAGTCTCTACAGAGCAAATAGAGAGGCAGGCTTTGTGTAGAATGAGCCTCTACAGAGCAAGTAGAGAGGCAGGCTTCGTGTAGAAGGAGTCTCTACAGAGCAAGTAGAGAGGCAGGCTTCGTGTAGAATGAGTCTCTACAGAGCAAGTAGAGAGGCAGGCTTCGTGTAGAAGGAGTCTCTACAGAGCAAGTAGAGAGGCAGGCTTTGTGTCGAATGAGTCTCTACAGAGCAAGTAGAGAGGCAGGCTTCGTGTCGAATGAGTCTCTACAGAGCAAGTAGAGAGGCAGGCTTCGTGTAGAATGAGTCTCTACAGAGCAAGTAGAGAGGCAGGCTTCGTGTAGAATGAGTCTCTACAGAGCAAGTAGAGAGGCAGGCTTCGTGTAGAATGAGTCTCTACAGAGCAAGTAGAGGCAGGCTTCGTGTAGAATGAGTCTCTACAGAGCAAATAGAGAGGCAGGCTTTGTGTAGAATGAGCCTCTACAGAGCAAGTAGAGAGGCAGGCTTCGTGTAGAAGGAGTCTCTACAGAGCAAGTAGAGAGGCAGGCTTCATGTAGAATGAGTCTCTACAGAGCAAGTAGAGAGGCAGGCTTCGTGGGAGTAAATGTAAAATCCTAGCAAATCCTTTTGGACCAAAGCAGTTGCATATCTGTGATCTCTAGGAGAAATGTCTGCCATAGTCATTTACAGAGGCACACCAACTCATCTTTGTATTATTGTGACATTGACTATGATTTTACACATTAGGAACTCATATTAACGCCATGAATTACTTGAAGTCAGACCATCTCTAACAACCAACCCCACAGGATATAATGGAACAGGCTACAACATGGTGAGAAAAGGAGAATCCAGTTTGAATGATCATTCAGCTCCTCTAGTGTGGATGTAGGGAGGGTGGATTGCTAGGGCATATTTATTTACAATAAATCATGTTATGGTGTCAGCAGAGTCTCCTGGCAGAGGGCCAAGCAGGCAGCTGGTTGAGGGTTTTTAATGATATCACTGTTTCCTCCCAGGGTTCTATCTAACGTGCACACACGCACGCACACACACCTGTAACTTACGGGAAATCAAAATCACATGCAAACAACATACAATGTGTGCTCCCCTGCATGCACAGTGTTCGACAGCCACGACAACATAATTTGCACTGTGCTCCACAAAACACTGTATGTACTCTCCTAGAAGCACATGTCACATGAATACAAATAGGCACTCACTGAAACGAAAGTAAACAACAAAGGAAGAGAGAATGGGATAAACAGGCAAGAAGCAGCAGGGGTTTCTGGGCTCACTAAGGAGTAGTCTGTCAGTCAGTCACAGGCCAACAGGGAGCTGTCTGTTTGTGGTTCCCCTCTACACACTCTCTCATACACAGAATACCAAACATCCTGCCTCCTCTCAGACCTCAGCATGCCAGCTGACAACACACCTCTCTACCAGACCCCTAGCCATCCATTCAGTATGGAGGCCTGACCACAACACACCTCTCTACCAGACCCCTAGCCATCCATTCAGTATGGAGGCCTGACCACAACACACCTCTCTACCAGACCCCTAGCCATCCATTCAGTATGGAGGCCTGACCACAACACACCTCTCTACCAGACCCTTAGCCATCCATTCTGTATGGAGGCCTGACCACAACACAGCTCTCTACAAGACCCTTAGCCATCCATTCAGTATGGAGGCCTGACCACAACACACCTCTCTACCAGACCCCTAACCAGCCATTTAGTATGGATGGCTATGGAGCTGTGGCCACAACATGGCGAAGCATCCCCTTCCTCCTCCCTACCTACCCTCCCCTTCCTCCTCCCTACCTACCCTCCCTTTCCTCCTCCCTACCCTCCCCTTCCTCCTCCCTACACTCCCCTTCCTCCTCCCTACCTACCCTCCCCTTCCTCCTCCCTACCTACCCTCCCCTTCCTCCTCCCTACCTACTCTCCCTTTCCTCCTCCCTACCCTCCCCTTCCTCCTCCCTACACTCCCCTTCCTCCTCCCTACCTACCCTCCCCTTCCTCCTCCCTACCTACCCTCCCCTTCCTCCTCCCTACCTACCCTCCCTTTCCTCCTCCCTACCCTCCCCTTCCTCCTCCCTACCCTCCCCTTCCTCCTCCCTACCTACCCTCCCTTTCCTCCTCCCTACCCTCCCCTTCCTCCTCCCTACCCTCCCCTTCCTCCTCCCTACCCTCCCCTTCCTCCTCCCTACATAGATATGTAGTGTAGTTCTCAATAGAACGGTTGTGAAATGGTGATACTGCAATACAATACACAACAGCAATACGTATAGAAACTCACCATATAGCATTGTAAATATCAAACAAGAATTGGCAGTATGTATATATATATTTAGCCCAAACAACTACCTCTTTCCCTACTGAATTTATTTTATGAATTTATTTATTTTTCTCCTTTGCACCCCATTATTTTAATTTCTACTTTGCACATTCACCCACTGCAAATCTACCAATCCAGTGTTTTACTTGCTATATTGTATTTACTTTGCCACCATGGCCTTTTTTTTTGCCTTTACCTCTCTTATCTCACCTCATTTGCTCACATCGTATATAGACTTGTTTCTACTGTATTATTGACTGTATGTTTGTTTTACTCCATGTGTAACTCTGTGTCGTTGTATGTGTCGAACTGCTTTGCTTTATCTTGGCCAGGTCGCAATTGTAAATGAGAACTTGTTCTCAACTTGCCTACCTGGTTAAATAAAGGTGAAATAAAAATAAAATAAAATATATATAATGTCCTGAAATGACATTGCGTTTATCTGGGAAAGGAGCAGTTTAGGCATAATTGAGTTAGAATGGTAATTGCGGTAAACGGTAAATTGCCCTGGAAATGTCAAAGACCAGTTAACATGTCAAATCAAATCAAAAACATTGTTATTTGTCACATGTGCCGAATACAACAGGTGTAGACCTTACTGTGAAATGCTTACTTACAAGCCCTTAACCAACAATGCAGTTAAAAAGTATGACATTCAACAAATGGATAAAACTAAAATAGTAACAATAAAATAACAAAATAAAATAACAAAATAACAAAATAAAATAACTTTAGCGAGGCTATATACAGGCTATATACAGGCTATATACAGGCTATATACAGGCTATATACAGGCTATATACAGGCTATATAGAGGCTATATACAGGCTATATAGAGGCTATATACAGGCTATATACAGGCTATATACAGGCTATATACAGGCTATATACAGGCTATATACAGGCTATATACAGGCTATATACAGGCTATATACAGGCTATATACAGGCTATATACAGGCTATATACAGGCTATATACAGGCTATATACAGGCTATATACAGGCTATATACAGGCTATATAGAGGCTATATACAGGCTATATACAGGCTATATACAGGCTATATACAGGCTATATACAGGCTATATACAGGCTATATACAGGCTATATACAGGCTATATACAGGCTATATAGAGGCTATATAGAGGCTATATACAGGCTATATACAGGCTATATAGAGGCTATATAGAGGCTATATAGAGGCTATATACAGGCTATATAGAGGCTATATACAGGCTATATAGAGGCTATATACAGGCTATATACAGGCTATATACAGGCTATATACAGGCTATATACAGGCTATATACAGGCTATATACAGGCTATATACAGGCTATATAGAGGCTATATACAGGCTATATACAGGCTATATACAGGCTATATACAGGCTATATACAGGCTATATACAGGCTATATACAGGCTATATAGAGGCTATATAGAGGCTATATACAGGCTATATACAGGCTATATAGAGGCTATATAGAGGCTATATAGAGGCTATATACAGGCTATATAGAGGCTATATACAGGCTATATAGAGGCTATATACAGGCTATATACAGGCTATATACAGGCTATATACAGGCTATATAGAGGCTATATACAGGCTATATACAGGCTATATAGAGGCTATATACAGGCTATATACAGGCTATATACAGGCTATATACAGGCTATATACAGGCTATATAGAGGCTATATACAGGCTATATAGAGGCTATATACAGGCTATATAGAGGCTATATACAGGCTATATACAGGCTATATACAGGCGATATACAGGCTATATAGAGGCTATATACAGGCTATATACAGGCTATATACAAGGAGTACCAGTACTGAGTCAGTGTACTGGGGTATGGGGTATAGTTGGGGTGATTGAGGTAATATGTACATGTAGGTTTGTTTAGGTGATTGATTGATTGATTGATTGAAGTGCTATGTGCATGTAGGTAGGGGGTGGGGGGGAGTCCAGACAGCCGTTTAATTAACTATTCAGCAGTCTTATAAAGACCGAATCCAAGATGGCGTAGCAGTAAGTCGTCCCTGTATATTTTGTTTATATTTTGTTTATTTTTCGTTTTTTTACATATTTTTCGTTTTTTACATAGCTATCCCTTTAAAAACATTTTGCTAAACCTAAGCTTCCAAATACGCTGGATCTTCACAACTAGCTATCTAGCTAAACCGCAACCCTGGATGATTACCCCTGGCTAGCGTTTCCACCCACTTAGCTTGAAGCTAGCCCGGCCTGCGCTACCACCGTAGCATACTCCTGAGCTACAATACCCGGGCCCACGACCGGTCTATCGATGTCACCGCATGAAGAGGAATAAACAGACTCACCCCATCGCGACGTCCCCCAAAGGCTAACTCTCTAGCCCTCGCTATCTCCCTGCTTGCTAATTCGGCCTGCTAACTGCTAGCTTGTCCAGCTCCGGTCCGCTAACTGCTACCTTGTCTAGCCCGGGCCTACAAACTGTTAGCTTGTTAGCACAGGCCTGCTAACCGCCTGAATCGCCGCGTCCCAAACGCCCACCGGACCCATATTTACTTTTGACTTTTAATTTGTTTATACCTTCCGGAAACCTGCCTCACCCAATGTGATACGGAATCGCTATTATTTTTTATTTATTTTTAGAACACACTCAAGAACCTCCAGAAGCTAACCAGCTAACTAGCTACAAGCTATTTAGTCATTGTTCGTTTTTTTAACCTGGATAACACTCGCCAGTCCAGCTTCCCTTCCCCATCCACCGCTGCCCCCTGGACACTGATCTCTTGGCTACATAGCTGATGCACGCTGGACTGTCCATAAATCACGGTACTCCATTCTGCTTGTTTGTTTTATCTGTTGGCCCCGTTGCCTAGTCTACGCCATTTTACCTGCTGTTGTTGTGCTAGCTGATTAGCTGTTGTCTCACCTACTGTTTTAGCTAGCTTTCCCAATTCAACACCTGTGATTACTGTATGCCTCGCTGTATGTCTCTCTCAAATGTCAATATGCCTTGTATACTGTTGTTCAGGTTAGTTATCATTGTTTTAGTTCACAATGGAGCCCCTAGTTCCACTCTTCATACCCCTGATAACTCCTTTGTCCCACCTCCCACACATGCGGTGACCTCACCCATTACTACCAGCATGTCCAGAGATACAACCTCTCTCATCATCACCCAGTGCCTGGGCTTACCTCCGCTGTACCCGCACCCCACCATACCCCTGTCTGCGCATTATGCCCTGAATATATTCTACCATGCCCAGAAACCTGCTCCTCTTATTCTCTGTCCCCAACGCTCTAGGCGACCAGTTTTGATAGCCTTTAGCCGCACCCTCATACTACTCCTTCTCTGTTCCGCGGGTGATGTGGAGGTAAACCCAGGCCCTGCATGTCCCCAGGCACCCTCATTTGTTGACTTCTGTGTTCGAAAAAGCCTTGGTTTCATGCATGTCAACATCAGAAGCCTCCTCCCTAAGTTTGTCTTACTCACTGCTTTAGCACACTCTGCTAACCCTGATGTCCTTGCTGTGTCTGAATCCTGGCTCAGGAAGGCCACCAAAAATTCAGAGATTTCCATACCCAACTATAACATCTTCCGTCAAGATAGAACTGCCAAAGGGGGAGGAGTTGCAGTTTACTGCAGAGATGGCCTGCAAAGTAATGTCATACTTTCCAGGTCCATACCCAAACAGTTCGAACTACTAATTTTGAAAATTACTCTCTCCAGAAATAAGTCTCTCACGGTTGCCGCCTGCTACCGACCCCCCTCAGCTCCCAGCTGTGCCCTGGACACCATTTGTGAATTGATCGCCCCCCATCTAGCTTCAGAGTTTGTTCTGTTAGGTGACCTAAACTGGGATATGCTTAACACCCCGCCAGTCCTACAATCTAAGCTAGATGCCCTCAATCTCACACAAATCATCAAGGAACCCACCAGGTACAACCCTAACTCTGTAAACAAGGGCACCCTCATAGACGTCATCCTGACCAACTGGCCCTCCAAATACAGCTCCGCTGTCTTCAACCAGGATCTCAGCGATCACTGCCTCATTGCCTGTATCCGCTACGGAGCCGCAGTCAAACGACCACCCCTCATCACTGTCAAACGCTCCCTAAAACACTTCTGTGAGCAGGCCTTTCTAATCGACCTGGCCCGGGTATCCTGGAAGGACATTGACCTCATCCCGTCAGTTGAGGATGCCTGGTCATTCTTTAAAAGTAACTTCCTCACCATTTTAGATAAGCATGCTCCATTCAAAAAATGCAGAACTAAGAACAGATACAGCCCTTGGTTCACCCCAGACCTGACTGCCCTCGACCAGCACAAAAACATCCTGTGGCGGACTGCAATAGCATCGAATAGTCCCCGTGATATGCAACTGTTCAGGGAAGTCCGGAACCAATACACGCAGTCAGTCAGGAAAGCTAAGGCCAGCTTCTTCAGGCAGAAGTTTGCATCCTGTAGCTCCAACTCCAAAAAGTTCTGGGACACTGTGAAGTCCATGGAGAACAAGAGCACCTCCTCCCAGCTGCCCACTGCACTGAGGCTAGGTAACACGGTCACCACTGATAAATCCATGATTATCGAAAACTTCAATAAGCATTTCTCAACGGCTGGCCATGCCTTCCGCCTGGCTACTTCAACCTCGGCCAACAGCTCCGCCCCCCCCGCAGCTCCTCGCCCAAGCCTCTCCAGGTTCTCCTTTACCCAAATCCAGATAGCAGATGTTCTGAAAGAGCTGCAAAACCTGGACCCGTACAAATCAGCTGGGCTTGACAATCTGGACCCTCTATTTCTGAAACTATCTGCCACCATTGTCGCAACCCCTATTACCAGCCTGTTCAACCTCTCTTTCATCTCGTCTGAGATCCCCAAGGATTGGAAAGCTGCCGCAGTCATCCCCCTCTTCAAAGGGGGAGACACCCTGGACCCAAACTGTTAGACCTATATCCATCCTGCCCTGCCTATCTAAGGTCTTCGAAAGCCAAGTCAATAAACAGGTCACTGACCATCTCGAATCCCACCGTACCTTCTCCGCTGTGCAATCTGGTTTCCGAGCCGGTCATGGGTGCACCTCAGCCACACTCAAGGTACTAAACGACATCATAACCGCCATCGATAAAAGACAGTACTGTGCAGCCGTCTTCATCGACCTTGCCAAGGCTTTCGACTCTGTCAATCACCATATTCTTATCGGCAGACTCAGTAGCCTCGGTTTTTCGGATGACTGCCTTGCCTGGTTCACCAATTACTTTGCAGACAGAGTTCAGTGTGTCAAATCGGAGGGCATGCTGTCCGGTCCTCTGGCAGTCTCTATGGGGGTGCCACAGGGTTCAATTCTCGGGCCGACTCTTTTCTCTGTGTATATCAATGATGTTGCTCTTGCTGCGGGCGATTCCCTGATCCACCTCTACGCAGACGACACCATTCTATATACTTTCGGCCCGTCTTTGGACACTGTGCTATCTAACCTCCAAACAAGCTTCAATGCCATACAACACTCCTTCCGTGGCCTCCAACTGCTCTTAAACGCTAGTAAAACCAAATGCATGCTTTTCAACCGGTCGCTGCCTGCACCTGCATGCCCGACTAGCATCACCACCCTGGATGGTTCCGACCTAGAATATGTGGACGTCTATAAGTACCTAGGTGTCTGGCTAGACTGCAAACTCTCCTTCCAGACTCATATCAAACATCTCCAATCGAAAATCAAATCAAGAGTCGGCTTTCTATTCCGCAACAAAGCCTCCTTCACTCAAGCCGCCAAGCTTACCCTAGTAAAACTGACTATCCTACCGATCCTCGACTTCGGCGATGTCATCTACAAAATGGCTTCCAACACTCTACTCAGCAAACTGGATGCAGTCTATCACAGTGCCATCCGTTTTGTCACTAAAGCACCTTATACTACCCACCACTGCGACTTGTATGCTCTAGTCGGCTGGCCCTCGCTACATATTCGTCGCCAGACCCACTGGCTCCAGGTCATCTACAAGTCTATGCTAGGTAAAGCTCCGCCTTATCTCAGCTCACTGGTCACGATGGCAACACCCATCCGTAGCACGCGCTCCAGCAGGTGTATCTCACTGATCATCCCTAAAGCCAACACCTCATTTGGCCGCCTTTCGTTCCAGTACTCTGCTGCCTGTGACTGGAACGGATTGCAAAAATCGCTGAAGTTGGAGACTTTTATCTCCCTCACCAACTTCAAACATCAGCTATCTGAGCAGCTAACCGATCGCTGCAGCTGTACATAGTCTATTGGTAAATAGCCCACCCTTTTCACCTACCTCATCCCCGTACTGTTTTTATTTATTTACTTTTCTGCTCTTCTGCACACCAATATCTCTACCTGTACATGACCATCTGATCTTTTATCACTCCAGCGTTAATCTGCAAAATTGTAATTATTTGCCTACCTCCTCATGCCTTTTGCACACATTGTATATAGACCCCCCCTTCGTTTTCTACTGTGTTATTGACTTGTTAATTGTTTACTCCATGTGTAACTCTTTGTTGTATGCTCACACTGCTATGCTTTATCTTGGCCAGGTCGCAGTTGCAAATGAGAACTTGTTCTCAACTAGCCTACCTGGTTAAATAAAGGTTAAATAAAAAAAAATAAAAAAAAATTATGGCTTTGGGGTAGAAGCTGTTCAAGAGCCTTTTATTCCCAGACTTGGCGTTCCGGTACAGCTTGCCATACGGTAGCAGAGAGAACAGACTGTGACTTGGGTGGCTGGAGTCTTTGACCATTTTTAGGGCCTTCCTCTGACACCGCCTGGTATAGAGGTCCTGGATGGGAGCTCTGCCCCATTGATGTACTGGGCCGTACGCACTACCCTCTATAGCGCCTTGCAGTCGGAAGCTGAGCAGTTGCCATAACAAGTGGTGATGCAACAAGTGGTCAAGATGCTCTCGATGGTACAGCTGTGGAACCTTTTGAGATTCTGATGGCGCATGCCAAATCTTTTTAGTCTTCTGAAGGGGAAGAGGCGTTGTTGTGCTCTCTTCACGACTGTGTTGGTGTGTTTGGATCTTGCTAGGTCCTTAGTGATGTGGACACAGAGGAACTTAAAGCTCTTGAGAGTCTCCACCACAGCCCCATCGATGTGAATGGGGGCATGCTTGGCCCTCCGTTTCCTGTAGTCCATGATCAGCTCCTTTGTCTTGCTGAAGTTGAGGGAGAGGTTGTTGTCCTGGCACCACACTGCCAGGTCTCTGAACTCCTCCCGATAGTCTGTCTCATCGTTGTCGGTGATCAAGCCTACCACCGTTGTGTTGTCAACAACCTTAATGATGGTGTTGGAGTCGTGTGCTACTTTACAGTCGTGGGTGAAGAGGGAGTACAGCAGGGGGCTAGGCACACACCCCTGAGGGGCCTCCGTGTTGTTGTCTACCCTCACCACCTTGGGACGGCCCATCAGAAAGTCCAGTATACAATCGCAGAGGGAGGTGTTTAATCCCAGGGTCCTTAGCTTAGTGATGAATTTGGAGGGCACTATGGTGTTGAATGCTGAGCTCTAGTCAAAGTATATTATTCTAATGTAGGTGTTCCTTTTGTCCAGGTGGGAAAGTGTCATATTACACCCTTAGAAAAAATTGTTTGAAAGGGGTTCTTCAGCTGTCCTCATAGGAGAACCCTTTGTGGTTCCAGGTAGAATTATTTTGGGTTGCATGTAGAACCCCTCTGTGGGAAGATTTCTACATGGAACCAAAAAGGGTTCTATGAACCAAAAGGGTTCTATCTGGAACCAAAAAGGGTTCTTCAAAGGGTTCTCCTATGGGGACAGCCGAAGAACCCTTTTAGGTTCAAGATAGCACCTGTTTTCTAAGAGTGCAGTACACCCATTTTAAGAAAATATGTTAGCGTTGATGTTGTTTTTCCCTGAGCCGTCAGTTGGCCAAGGAGCCTTGCCTTCAGCAGCTCAGCTGGCTGTTACATGGGCTGTATCACAACAGACTGAAGAAAAGGCGGGAATTGTTACTTCATTAATATTAATGCATCCAAATGTTTGAGTCATCACAGTCATTCTCAGTAAAGTCTACCATGCAAAAATGCATTATGTAAAAGTAATAATGTTTTTGTTTGGTTAGCTTTTGGAAATGTTAGATAGGGCATACAACTTTCCCTGACATCACACAAGGGTGGTCCATTTAAAATGAATGAATTCTTCCCTCACCCCTTGCCCTGCAAGTGTCAACTCATCATATGCCATGATACATCATTAGAAGTGTCCACTTAATTTGAGGGCTGTGGGGAGAGGGTGTGTCTTTTACGTGTTTGGAATGCAGCCAGAAACTGCTTCTCCAATAGAAATCCCTAAACTTAGAAATATGTCAGCGGGTCTAACGGTCGTCCGAAATACGCATGTAAAGGCCATCAAATCAAAAGCACTCATTGAAGTTGTTTTCAATGAGAAATTCAAACGCCAGGTTGTCACTTTCATGAGGTTGGAATAATAACATGTTCAACTCCTTAAGACGGTGGTCTAGGTTGCGTTTTTAGATTTCAAGAAAATTAAGAAATAAGGAAGAACTCATCACTTCTCTCATTGGCTTCTCAAACCCCAGCCTGGTCTGTTGGTGTGTTTCTCAAGTGTTCCTGCGATGTTGCGCCTCTGGATTTAGAAAGAGTATTATTACCTTCATACAGTATATACATTCATTGACTTTAACATCTGTTACATTTGACTGGATGCACACATACAGCATAGACCAAATGAGAGAGGAATGCAAATAACACAATAACTAGTGGGTTTGAAGAAGTAGTAAAATGATTTTGGTCAGACAGCTGTGCAGCATACTCAGGCAGGCTAGCCAGAGAGGATGACTAAAGCGCTACAGTATTGGAGCACAGAGGTAACGTTATGGTTGTTTGGCTGGGTGCTACTGTCTGAGTAGAGATGAGATGATGACTTTATGGAATGAAAAATAATAATGTCATGAAATAAAAACAAATCAATATATCCAACTGAAATGTTTTATTATTCCATAGTCATTTCCTATGTTTCTATTGATGTCTACCCAATGTGGACCTCTGACAGAGACAATGGAATATTTTTTAATGTTTTGGCAATTGAATGTTCACTATCTTTGCCTTTGGAATTTCCATTAAAAAGCTAAACAATCATTTGTATGTCATTATTTCATAATGCATTTAATCAACAAACAAAAAAATTCTAAACCCAAAATCGAAAACGTGATAAACCAAAACTGAACCAACCTCCAAAATTGGTTAATAGACCAATAACAAAGAGAGTTCCAAACCTCTGCCAATAACAGCTAGTTTTCAGTTCTCCCCTCCCCCCTCCCAGACAGTCCTAGCAGAGTGTTTTGGGGATAAAAAGCTCTTTTTAACAATTTAAAGGAAATCTATTACAGTAACCACGTTTCCATCCAGTTTTCCTCATAAAAAAATAATCATGACAGTTTTGATGGAAACAGGTAGTTTCGGTGCAGTTTTATAAATGGCGATATAATTGGTTCATTCGACATGGTGGGATCTTTCTGTGTCAGTAAAATGAATTATCCAGGAAATGGTGGTGGAAACGCCTTTATGCACAAATATTGATATAATAACCATTGTATTGAAGTAAATTGCGAGTCACTCGATGATATGGTGTGTGGTCCTCTCACTACGACTCGGGAAACCATGCAGTTTATTAGGCCACAGATGAAATTATGAGGAACTTCACAAGGTGGTGAAAGTGCACAGTGATCTTGGTGCTGCTTTCCAATAAATATGGAGGGTCTTATTCTTGTGATCGATGCTTGAATACCATTTGAAAAATAAAAATGTTCTCACTCTTATCCATAATAATCTCATCCTATAGACAAACCTACGCACAATGTACCTGTGAGCTGTTGGCTAGAGCATACGTGCCAAAACCAGAGTAGGCACAGTTCTTATTTAACGGAACAATTTTTGTGACAAAAGTTGAGTCGAGTTGAAAATACTATGGAAACACTATGAACTTTTATTAGGTAAATGAAATCTACGTCATCACGCACTGACTTTTATCCGCAACTAGTCCAAGGGTAGGCAACAACACATCTGCCAGTCTGATCCTCAACACGGGGACCCCCTCAGGGGTGCGTGCTTAGTCCCCTCCTGTACTCCCTGTTTACCAGCGACTGCGTGGCCAAACACGACTCCAAGACCATCATTAAGTTTGCTGACGACACAACGGTGGTAGGCCTGATCACCGACAACGATGAGATAGCCTATAGGGAGGAGGTCAGAGACCTGGCAGTGTGGTGCTAGGACAACAACCTCTTCCTCAACATGAGCAAGACAAAAAAGATTATCGTGGACTACAGGAAAAGGAGGGCCGAACACACCCCCATTAACAACAACAGGGATGTAGTGGAGTGGGTCAAGAGTTTCAAGTTCCTTGGTGTCTACATCACCAACGAACTATCATGGTCCAAACACACCAAGACAGTTGTTAAGAGGGCACGACAACACCTTTTCCCACTCAGGAGACTGGAAAGATTTGACATGGGTCCCCAGATCCTCAAAAAGTTCTACAGCTGCACCAACGAGAGCATCCTGACCGGTTGCAACCCCGCCTGGTATGGTAACTGCTCGGCATCTGACCGTAAGGCACTACAGAGGGTAGTGCGTATGGCCCAGTACATCACTGGGACCAAGCTTCCTGCAATCCAGGACCTATATACTAGGCAGTTTCAGAGGAAGGCCCAAAACATTGTCAAAGATTCCAGCCACCCAAGTCATAGACTGTTCTCTCTGCTACCGAACGGCAAGCAGTACTGGAGCGCCAAGTCTAGGTCTAAAAGGCTCCTTAACAGCTTCTGCCTCCAAGCCATAAGACTGCTGAACAATTAATCAATTGAACAATTGATACACCCCCCGCTGCTACTCGCAGTTTATTAATGATACATAGTCACTTTACCCCTACCTACATGTACAAATTACCTCAACTAACATATACCCCTGCACATTGACTCGGTACCAGTACCGCCTGTGTATAGCCTCATTATTGTTATTTTACACCTATTGGACTCGGCACATGTGACAAATCAAATTTTATTTGATTTTGGTGAAAACACACCACTAATGGGAATTCAGATGTTCTTTATGCAGATTTTTGAATATTCACGAGAAAATCTGTCACCAATTGGATGGAAACATAGCTACTAAGGTATTTCTTTAATTGTTAACCAGCAATTATTTGATATTGATATTTAAAAAACGGCTGCATTGGGCCTTTAATGGGCCGACAGAGAGGGAGGAGAGGAAATATTTGATGCTCTGCTTATCTTTTGTCTCTTTCTCTGGTGCACTACTCCGGTGCACTACTCCGTGATACAGCTCCGTGATACAGCTCTGTGATACATGTTGTTAGTTAGATCAGGAGTCACACTCCCTGCACTCCACCACCTACACACTCTGTAACGTGTTTGTAAAAGTTATATTATTGACCCAAATCACAACTTGACCCAACTTGACCCAACACTGCCTTTGAATTGATTGAGCAGCCTAGCAGCTATGGCCCACTGTATGGAGCTTGATAATATACAGTAGGTCCGGCTGGATTTCCCTCAGTAATGCGAATGCTAATGCTAATGATGCAACTAGAATTATAAACCCTAATCCTGGCACTCCAGGTCAAAAGACTATAGGTGGGGTGCGGCAGTGGTCTAGGGCACTGCATCGCAGTGCTAGCTGTGACTCTGGGTTCGCACCCAGGCTCTGTCGCAGCCGGCCACAACCAGGAGGTCCGTGGGGCAATGCACAATTGGCCTAACGTCGTCCGGGTTAGGGAGGGTTTGGCCGGTAGGGATATCCTTGTCTCATCGCGCACTAGCGACTCCTGTGGCGAACCGGGCGCAGTGCACGCTAACCAGGTCGCCAGGTGCACGGTGTTTCCTCCGACACATTGGTGTGGCTGGCTTCCGGGTTGGATGCGCGCTGTGTTAAGAAGCAGTGCGGCTTGGTTGGGTTGTGTTTCGGAGGATGCATGGCTTTCGTTGTAGCAATGAGACAAGATAGTAACTACTAACAATTGGATACCACGAAATTGGGGAGAAAAGGGGGTCAAATTCAACAAAAAGAAAACTATAGGTGGCAGTTAGATCAGGTACAGTGCATTTGGAAACTATTCAGACCCCTTGACTTTTTCCACATTTTGTTATGTTACAGCCTTATTCTAACATTGCTTAAATAGTTTTTTTCCCTCATCAATCTACACACAATACCCCATAATGACAAAACAAAAACAGAATTTATACAAAATAAAAACTGAAATATCACATTTACTCAGGACTTTGTTGAAGCACCTTTTGCAGCGATTACAGTCTTGAGTCTTCTTGGGTATGACTCTCAGGCTTGGCACACCTGTATTTGGGGAGTTTCTCCCATTCTTCTCTGCAGATCCTCTCAAGCTCAGGTTGGATGGGGAGCGTTACGGCACCACTATTTCAAGGTCTCTCCAGAGATGTTCGATCGGGTTCAAGTCTGGGCACTGGCTGGGCCCCTCAAGGATATTCAGAGACTTGTCCCGAAGCCACTCCTGTGTTGTCTTGGCTGTGTGCTTAGGGTTGTTGTCCTGTTGGAAGGTGAACCTTCGCCCCAGTCTGAGGTCCTGAGCGCTCTGGAGCAGGTTTTCTTCAAGGATCTCTCTGTACTTTGCTCCATTCATCTTTCTCTCTGTTTCCCACTGAAAAACTTCCCCACAGCATGATGCTGCCACCACCATGCTTCACCGAAGGGATGGTGCCAGATTTCCTCCAGACTTCAATATTGGTTTCATCAGTCCAGAGAATCTTGTTTCACACAGTCTGAGAGTCTTTAGGTGTATTTTGGCAAACTCCAAGCGGGCTGTCATGTTCCTTTTACTTGAATTTTATGTTTTTGCACCTAAAATGGTTAATGCATCATTCATTTCATGGTCAAAATGAAAATGCAAGCTAAGTGTTGACCAAGGCTTCCACTCTTTTACAGTCTAATTTACTGAGTAGTGGCTTCCGCCTGGCCGCTTGATTGGTAGAGTGGCCTTTATGGTAGAACAGCTCTAGGAAGTGTCTTGGTGGTTCCAAACTTCTTACATTTAAGAGTTATGGAGGCAACTGTGTTCCTGGGGACCTTCAATGCTGGAGACATTTTTTGGTACTCTTACACAGATCTGTGCCTCGACACAATCCTGTTTCGGAGCTCTACGGACAATTCCTTCGAGCTCATGGCTTGGTTTTTGCTCTGACATGCACTGTCAACTGTGGGACCTTATATAGACAGCTGTGTGTCTTTCCAAATCATGTCCAATCAATTGAATTTACCACAGGTGGACTCCAAGTTGTAGAAACATCTCAAGGATGATCAATGAAACCGGATGCAACTGAGCTCAATTTTGAGTATCATAGTCAAGGGTCTGAATACTTATGTAAATAAGTTATTTATATTTATTACTTGTAAGACATTTGCAAAAATTTCTAAAAACTTGTTTTCGCTTTGACATTATGGGATAATAAAAAAATAAAAACAATTTAGAATAAGGCTGTACGTAACAAAATGTGGAAAAAGTCAAGGGGTCTGAATACTTTCCGAAGGCACTGTACATTTGTAATTTACGTAAAATATAGTTCCTGTACTTCCTCAGTCTTAGATAGTCTCTCTGTAGCAGAGACATCAACATGTTACTAGACACTCTTATCGAGAGCGACTTACAGGAGTAATTAGGGTTAAGTGCCTTACTCAATGACTCATCAACAGACTTTTTACCTAGTAGGCTCAGGGATTCAAACCAGCGACCTTTTGGTTGCTGGTCCAACACTCTTAACCACTAGGCTACTTTTCGCTCACGGCAACGTGTTTCTGCTGCTGCCCCTGAAGGCCAATTCAGCTCAGCCAGCATGACGCAGAATGAATGCAAGTGGATGTCAGACAGACAGACATCACACAGACAGACAGACATCAGAGAGACGTCAACTGCGTGACAGCAATTCAGTGCTGAATGAATGTGTGCATGTGGGCAATGCATGTGTTTGTTTTTTTAAGTGTCACAAGATAAATAGAGATTTTTATACTGTTTTATATCATAAGATACAGTACATACGTACGTTGATGAACAGTATATCACATGAACATTGTGTAGGAGGTGTGAGTTGCTACTGTACTTTTAGGGCATTCTGCTTCCTCCCACACTCCAGACAGTAGGTCTTTAATCTCTCCACAGAACCAGAAAATCCGATTTTCAAAAAGTGAAAAGAGAGGAAACCTTTTGGCTGGTGTGTGGTCCCTCAAAATGACTTGGTATGTCAGCCTTTCATTAAGCATTAAGGCGCCTCAGCTCCACTGAATATTATTCAATAAGACTCACTGCTACTACAAGACGTCTTGTTTGTCTCATTTCAATTTACCAGTAACGGCTCTTGCAGTTTGATGTCTCTGGAGAAGCATTTTACTCCAAACCTGCTGTCAAGCAAAGGATCTATTCAAAAACCTGGGTTTACATCCCCTTATATAATGTTAAGATTATAATTCAATTAGCAGATCACCATAATAGCATTGTGTCACCAAGATGGCATAGCAGTCAGACGTCTTTTGTCCTCGTCTTGTCGTGTCCCGTATATATATATATATATATTTACAACTTTCTTTGCATACCTTTTTATATATATTTTTTATTTTCCATAAACTCATCTTCAAAACACTCTCCTGCAACCCGCCTCACCAATTTATATTTAAAAAAAAGAATGTATTATTTACCTCAAATCTGTAATCCTCCATATGAGCTAACCAGAAGCTAACTAGGAGCTAGCCAGAAGCTAGCCAGAAGCTAACCAGAAGCTAGCCAGAAGCTAGCCTGAAGCTAACCAGAAGCTAATCAGAAGCAAGCCAGAAGCTAGTAAGCTTCTTTACTGGCTAATCGGTTGTATTCAGCTAACCACGGTTTGTGGTCATCAGCTATCCTTTAGCTCGAAAATCTATCGGCAGTTTTGTACGGCGCGGCTCAGACCGGAACATACCAGACCTATTTTTCTCTCCATGTCCCTTGGATTTCAACCGCAAGCTCTGGACATTTATACCTGGATCTCGCAGCTAGCTAGCTGCTATCCGTGTGACTATCGGCTTACGTCGATTCCGGAGCAAACATCAATTACTCCGGAGCTAGCCAGCTGAAGAGTTCCATCATTCACTCCTGGGCTACAATCTCCTCCGTCGCGACGTTACCTGAACGCCCATCTGCGGTCCGCTTATCTTTTTTTTTGCGAATTGGATTGATCCCCTCTACCACACGGAACCCCACTAATCCTGCCGACGGAAACGCACGAGGTGGCTAAAAACAGACCTCCATCGTATGCTAGCTTGCTACCGATGGTCCGGCTAGCTGTCTGAATCGCCGTGACCCCAACCAACCTCACTAATCACTGGACCTTTTTGATCACTCGACTAAGCATGCCTCTCCTTAATGTCAATATGCCTTGTCCATGGCTGTTCTGGTTAGTGTTTATTGGCTTATTTCACTGTAGAGCCTCTAGTCCTGCCCACTATACCTTATTCAACCTATTAGTTCCACCACCCACACATGTGATGACATCTCCTGGTTTCAATTATGTTTCTACAGACAATATCTCTCTCATCATCACTCAATACCTAGGTTTACCTCCACTGTATTCACATCCTACCATACCTTTGTCTGTACATTATACCTTGAAGCTATTTTATCGCCCCCAGAAACCTCCTTTAACTCTCTGTTCCAGACGTTCTAGAAGACCAATTCTCATTGCTTTTAGCCGTGCCCTTATCCTACTCCTCCTCTTTTCCTCTGGTGATGTAGAGGTGAATCCAGGCCCTGCAGTGCCTAGCTCCATTCCAATTCCCCATGCGCTCTCTTTTGATGACTTCTGTAACCGTAATAGCCTTGGTTTCTACTGCAAAGATAGCCTGCAGAGTTCTGTCCTACTATCCAGGTCTGTACCCAAACAATTTGAACTTCTACTTTTAAAAATCCACCTCTCTAAAAACAAGTCTCTCACCGTTGCCGCCTGCTATAGACCACCCTCTGCCTCCAGCTGTGCTCTGGACACCATATGTGAACTTATTGCCCCCCATCTATCTTCAGAGCTCGTGCTGCTAGGCGACCTAAACTGGACCATGCTTAACACCCCAGCTATCCTAAAATCTAAACTTGATGCCCTCAATCTCACACAAATTATCAATGAACCTACCAGGTACCTCCCCAAAGCCGTAAACACGGGCACCCTCGTAGATATCATCCTAACCAACTTCTAAATACATCTCTGCTGTCTTCAACCAAGATCTCAGCGATCACTGCCTCATTGCCTGCATCCGTAATGGGTCAACTGTCAAATGACCTCCACTCATCACTGTCAAACGCTCCCTGAAACACTTCAGCGAGTATGCCTTTCTAATCGACCTGGCCGGGGTATCCTGGAAGGATATTGATCTCATCCCGTCAGTAGAGGATGCCTGTTTTTTTTGTTTTTTTTAAATGCCTCCTAACCATCTTAAATAAGCATGCCCCATTCAAGAAATGTAGAACCAGGAACATATATAGCCCTTGGTTGTCCCCAGACCTGACTGCCCTTAACCAACACAAAAACATCCTATGGCGTTCTGCATTAGCATTGAACAGCCCCCGTGATATGCAGCTTTTCAGGGAAGCTAGAAACCATTACACACAGGCAGTTAGAAAAAAGAAAAGCTTTTTCAAGCAGAAATATGCTTCCCGCAACACTAACTCGAAAAAGTTCTGGGACAATGTAAAGTCCATGGAGAATAAGAACACCTCCTCCCAGCTGCCCACTGCACTGAAGATAGGAAACACTGTCACCACTGATAAATCCACTAAAATTGAGAATTTCAATAAGCATTTTTCTACGGCTGGCCATGCTTTCCACCTGGCTACCCCTACCCCAGTCAACAGCACTGCACCCCCCACAGCAACTCGCCCAAGCCTTCCCCATTTCTCCTTCTCCCAAATCCAGTCAGCTGATGTTCTGAAAGAGCTGCAAAATCTGGACCCCTACAAATTAGCCGGGCTAGACAATCTGGACCCTTTCTTTCTAAAATTATCTGCCGAAATTGTTGCCACCCCTATTACTAGCCTGTTCAACCTCTCTTTCGTGTCGTCTGAGATTCCCAAAGATTGTAAAGCAGCTGCGGTCATCCCCCTCTTCAAAGGGGGGACACTCTTGACCCACACTGCTACAGACCTATATCTATCCTACCCTGCCTTTCTAAGGTCTTCAAAAGCCAAGTCAACAAACAGATTACCGACCATTTCAAATCTCACTATACCCTCTCTGCTATGCAATCTGGTTTCAGAGCTGGTCATGGGTGCACCTCAGCCACGCTCAAGGTCCTAAACGATATCTTAAAAGTCATTGATAAAAAACATTACTGTGCAGCCGTATTCATTGATCTGGCCAAGGCTTTCGACTCTGTCAATCACCACATCCTCATCGGCAGACTCGACAGCCTTGGATTCTCAAATGATTGCCTCGCCTGGTTCACCAACTACTTCCCTGATAGAGTTCAGTGTGTCAAATCGGAGGGTCTGCTGTCCGGACCTCCGGCAGTCTCTATAGGGGTGCCATAGGGTTCAATTCTTGGACCGACTCTCTTCTGTGTATACATCAATGATGTCGCTCTTGCTGCTGGTGAGTCTCTGATCCACCTCTACGCAGACGACACCATTCTGTATACTTCTGGCCATTCTTTGGACACTGTGTTAACAACCCTCCAGGCAAGCTTCAATGCCATACAACTCTCCTTCCGTGGCCTCCAATTGCTCTTAAATACAAGTAAAACTAAATGCATGCTCTTCAACCGATCGCTGCCTGCACCTGCCCGCCTGTCCAACATCACTACTCTAGACGGCTCTGACTTAGAATACGTGGACAACTACAAATACCTAGCTGTCTGGTTAGACTGTAAACTCTCCTTCCAGACCCACATCAAACATCTCCAATCCAAAGTTCAATCTAGAATTGGCTTCCTATTTCGCAACAAAGCATCCTTCACTCATGCTGCCAAACATACCCTTGTAAAACTGACCATCCTACCAGTCCTCGACTTCGGCGATGTCATTTACAAAATAGCCTCCAATACCCTACTCAACAAATTGGATGCAGTCTATCACAGTGCCATCCATTTTGTCACCAAAGCCCCATATACTACCCACCATTGCGACCTGTAAGCTCTCGTTGGCTGGCCCTCGCTTCATACTCGTCGCACTGGCTCCATGTCATCTACAAGACCCTGCTAGGTAAAGTCCCCCCTTATCTCAGCCCGCTGGTCACCATAGCATCACCCACCTGTAGCACGCGCTCCAGCAGGTATATCTCTCTGGTCACCCCCAAAACCAATTATTTCTTTGGTCGCCTCTCCTTCCAGTTCTCTGCTGCCAATGACTGGAACGAACTACAAAAATCTCTGAAACTGGAAACACTTATCTCCCTCACTAGCTTTAAGCACCAGCTGTCAGAGCAGCTCACAGATTACTGCACCTGTACATAGCCCACCTATAATTTAGCCCAAACAACTACCTCTTTCCCTACTGAATTTATTTTATTTTATTTATTTATTTTGCTCCTTTGCACCCCATTATTTTTATTTCTACTTTGCACATTCTTCCACTGCAAATCTACCATTCCAGTGTTTTACTTGCTATATTGTATTTACTTTGCCACCATGGCCTTTTTTTTGCCTTTACCTCCCTTATCTCACCTCATTTGCTCACATCGTATATAGACTTGTTTCTACTGTATTATTGACTGTATGTTTGTTTTACTCCATGTGTAACTCTGTGTCGTTGTATGTGTCAAACTGCTTTGCTTTATCTTGGCCAGGTCGCAATTGTAAATGAGAACTTGTTCTCAACTTGCCTACCTGGTTAAATAAAGGAGAAATAAAAGAAAAATAAGTCTTTATGACTGAAAAATGAATGTGCCAATCAAACTGTGACCAACAACAGTCAGTTCAAACCTTCATTTCAAAACTGTGAGCCAGCAGCATTTTCCAGGTCAGTCAGTACCATCAAAGGGTTCTGGCAACACTGAGGAAGAAATATCACTGCTCTACTTAAAGAAACATTTGGAGGAGTACCGAGGGATTCACAAAAGACAATACAATAACAATCTTTATGAACAAAACCCCTACTGTCTGCACCAAATAAATAGAATCCACCCATTAGGTCATAATTGACTTGAATGGGGAGGCTTGTTCTATGGATCCTACTTCTACTGTCTCCACCATATAGACTGTTAAAAAATATTTAAAGCGGGGTGTTGGGAGATAGGCAAGTCACTTACCCCTGGCAGATAGCTTCTTGGTGTTGATGATCTTAGCAGCATACTCTTGGCCTGAGAGGACCTTCAGGCACCGCCGCACCACTGAAAAAGCTCCCCTGGGAAGCGCAGGAGACAAAAATGCATATTGAACTGCATAGTTATAGTAAATATTCATTTTGATTTCCAAAAATTGAATGTAATGTTTTCATACTAAAATGGTTAATGCATCATTCATTTCATGACCAAAATGAAACTACAAGCTAAGTGTTGACCAAGTGTTGACAGTCTATTTTGAAAAATAAATAGCTTAAATCCATTCCCTAACAATAGCACAGTGAGCATCTTTTAGGAAAAAGTGTCAAATACTGTGATTGATATCTGATCTGGTGTTTTGCAATTGCGCATGAAACACTTCTGAGTAGTACAGTAAGACATATTTAAAGAACAGCTCCTGATCCTTGATAGATTGGTCACGAGTCTCTTGTGAACAGATGCACGTCACATAAATGTCAGTAGCGTCTGTCGACAGACTGTGGGAAGCCTTGACTAACGAGGAGTTTGTTCAGGTACGCTGATTTTTTTCCGTCGCTGGACAGGTGCTCGCATCTTTAGAAGGTGATTTTTGGCCCTTCTAAAGACTTGCCTGAAACTGGCTGAGAGATTACGTTCAGAGGGGTGAAGACTTCACTAGTCTGGTTAGTATAGATGGTGTTAGTCTAGATAGAAAATATTATTTTCTAACCCATCTCCCCCAGAGTTTAATCAAGCATCTGATGCAATAATGCAATATTTTTGTTCTGGGTTTTCCGAGACTAGTTTACTCGGCATTGTGATTGAGAACATTGCCATGCAGGCATACACATCACTGACGATCTGAAATGGTCCGCCCACAAGACAGTGTGGTCAACCTCAGGAGGCTGAAGACATTCGGCTTGGCCCCTAAGACCCTCACAAACTTTTACAGATGCACAATTGAGAGCATCCTGACGGGCTGTATCACCACCTGGTACGTCAGATGCACCGGGAGCAACAGCAAGGCTCTCCAGAGGGTGGTGCGGGTATACCCAACGCATCACCAGGGGCAAACTGCCTGCCGTCCAGGACACCAACAGCACCCGATGTCACATGAAGTGCAAAAAGATCATCACGTACAACAACCACTCGAGCCACGGCCTGTTCGAGCCACGGTCTGTTCGAGCCACGGTCTGTCCGAGCCACGGTCTGTCCGAGCCACGGTCTGTCCGAGCCACGGTCTGTTCACTGCTCACTTTAATAATGGAACACTAAATCAAATCTAACCGACAATGCAGTTAAATATATATATATGGATAAGAAATAAAAATAACAAGTCATTAAAGAGCAGCAGTAAAATAACAATAGCGAGACTATATAAAGGGGGGTACCGGTACAGAGTCAATCTGCGGGGGCACCGTTTAGCACTGGTAATATGTATATGTGGGTAGAGTTATTAAAGTGGCTATGCATAGATGATAACAATAGAGAGTAGCAGCAGTGTAAAAGAGGGGGGGGGGCAATACAAATAGTCTGGGTAGCCATTTGATTAGGGGTTCAGGAGTCTTATGGCTTGGGCGTAGAAGCTGTTTAGAAGCCTCTTGGACCTAGACTTAGCGCTCCGGTACCGCTTGCCCTGCGGTAGCAGAGAGAACAATCTATGACTAGGGTGGCTGGAGTCTTTGACCATTTTTAGGGCCTTCCTCTGACACCGCATGGTATAGAGGTCCTGAATGGCAGGGAGCTTGGCCCCAGTGATGTACTGGGCCGTTCGCATTAACCTCTGTAGTGCCTTGCGGTCGGAGGCCGAGCAGTTGCCATACCAGGCAGTGATGCAACCAGTCAGGATGCTCTCGATGGTGCAGCTGTAGAACGTTTTGAGGATCTGGGGACCCATGCCAAATCTTTTCAGTCTCCTAAGGGAGGGCAAAGCGGGATTTCATAGGAGGGCAAAGCGGGTTTTCTTATAAGCTGCCGGGTTAGTTGAAAGCGGAAGCTCTAGCCTTTAGTTAAGTGCGGATGTTGCCTGTAATCCATGGCTTCTGGTTGGGGTATGTACACATGGTCACTGTGGGGACAACGTCATCGATGCACTTATGATGAAGCAGATGACTGATGTGGTGTACTCCTCAATGCCATCGGAGGAATCCCGGAACATATTCAGTCATAACAGTCCTGTAGCTTAGCATCTGCTTCATCTGACCACTTTTTTATTGATCTCGTCACTGTTGCTTCCTGCTTAAATCTTTGCTTGTAAGCAGGATCAGGAGGATAGAATTATGGTCAGATTTGCCAAATGGAGGGCGAGAGAGAGCTTTGTTTGCGTATCTGTGTGTGGAGTACAGGTGGTCCAGAGTTTTTTTCCCTTTGGTTGCACATTTAACATGCTGAAAGAAATTTGGTAAAAACGGATTTAAGTTTCCCTGCATAAAAGTCCCCTGCTTCTAGGAGCACCGCCTCTGGGTGAGCGTTTTCTTGTTTGATTATGGCAGAATACAGCTCATTCAATGCTGTCTTAGTGACAGACTCTGACTGTGGTGCTATGTAAATAGCTACAAAAAATACAGATGAAAACTATTTAGGTAGATAGTGTGGTCTACAGCTTTAATAATTTTTATTATGGCTTTACTCATGTCATATATACTGTATTCTATTCTACTGTATTATAGTCAATGCCACTCGGACACTGCTCGTCCAAATATTAATATATTTCTTAATTCCATTTTCTTTGTTTTAGATGTGTGTGTATTGTTGTGAATTGTTAGATACTGCTGCACTGTTGGAGCTTGGAACACAAGCATTTTGCTACACCCGCAATAACATCTGCTAAATATGTGTATGTGATCAATGCGATTTGATTTGATTTGATGCCTGAACACCATATTTCAAACTAAACACAGAGACATGAGGTCAGTGCTAGCCCAAGCTTCTGTTCCAAACCAAACCTGCCGCCTCTTTCATTCAACAGTTGAGTTATTGCGCTAGGAATTACTTGTGAGTCTTGAAATGACACATGAACTTGATTGTGTGCTGCTCAATGGGTTCAGATTGGACTTCTCCCTGGTCACTGTATCATCGTGCATCATGTATCTCCTCAGTGCTACTGTCAGTACTCATCAGTGAAAAAAGACAAGGCCGTAGTTGAAAAGATTCTCATAATCTGCCAGTGCCTTAATAATTATTGTCACTGTCTTAACAGATCTCTGTTCTGATCCTAAATGTCAGCTCTGGTCATTCATCAGACATGTTGTGAGCTCAGTACAACCATCAACTGTGGGAGAAAAGCATTCGAAAAAATATGACATTATGAAATGTGTCCATGTCAAACTATTGGATTGCCACCCCCAAAATTAAATTATGTAAGCGGTTTTGGCTGCTTGACGTGTGTGTGTGTGTGTGTGTGTGTGTGTGTGTGTGTGTGTGTGTGTGTGTGTGTGTGTGTGTGTGTGTGTGTGTGTGTGTGTGTGTGTGTGTGTGTGTGTGTGTGTGTGTGAGAGAGAGAGAGAGAGAAGCTGTGAGAGTGGGGGCCAGTGGGGTTCTGGATACCCTTACTCTAGATGTGTCACAACTCTCAGATGGTTGAGCATTATGTGTTTCTCAGCATACATACTGCATTCAGCCAGGTTCCTCAGCATACATACAGCATTCAGCCAGGTTCCTCAGCATACATACTATACAGCCAGGTTCCTCAGCATACATACTATACAGCCAGGTTCCTCAGCATACATACTATACAGCCAGGTTCCTCAGCATACATACTATACATCCAGGTTCCTCTGCATACATACTATACAGCCAGGTTCCTCAGCATACATACTGCAGACAGCCAGGTTCCTCTGCATGCATACTATACAGCCAGGTTCCTCTGCATACATACTATACAGCCAGGTTCCTCTGCATACATACTATACAGCCAGGTTCCTCTGCATACATACTATACAGCCAGGTTCCTCTGCATACATACTATACAGCCAGGTTCCTCTGCATACATACTATACAGCCAGGTTCCTCTGCATACATACTATACAGCCAGGTTCCTCTGCATACATACTATACAGCCAGGTTCCTCTGCATACATACTATACAGCCAGGTTCCTCTGCATACATACTATACAGCCAGGTTCCTCTGCATGCATACTATACAGCCAGGTTCCTCTGCATACATACTATACAGCCAGGTTCCTCTGCATACATACTATACAGCCAGGTTCCTCTGCATACATACTATACAGCCAGGTTCCTCTGCATACATACTATACAGCCAGGTTCCTCTGCATACATACTATAAAGCCAGGTTCCTCTGCATACATACTATACAGCCAGGTTCCTCTGCATACATACTATACAGCCAGGTTCCTCTGCATACATACTATACAGCCAGGTTCCTCTGCATACATACTATACAGCCAGGTTCCTCAGCATACATACTATACAGCCAGGTTCCTCAGCATACATACTATACATCCAGGTTCCTCTGCATACATACTATACAGCCAGGTTCCTCAGCATACATACTGCAGACAGCCAGGTTCCTCTGCATGCATACTATACAGCCAGGTTCCTCTGCATACATACTATACAGCCAGGTTCCTCTGCATACATACTATACAGCCAGGTTCCTCTGCATACATACTATACAGCCAGGTTCCTCTGCATACATACTATACAGCCAGGTTCCTCTGCATACATACTATACAGCCAGGTTCCTCTGCATACATACTATACAGCCAGGTTCCTCTGCATACATACTATACAGCCAGGTTCCTCTGCATACATACTATACAGCCAGGTTCCTCTGCATACATACTATACAGCCAGGTTCCTCTGCATGCATACTATACAGCCAGGTTCCTCTGCATACATACTATACAGCCAGGTTCCTCTGCATACATACTATACAGCCAGGTTCCTCTGCATACATACTATACAGCCAGGTTCCTCTGCATACATACTATACAGCCAGGTTCCTCTGCATACATACTATAAAGCCAGGTTCCTCTGCATACATACTATACAGCCAGGTTCCTCTGCATACATACTATACAGCCAGGTTCCTCTGCATACATACTATACAGCCAGGTTCCTCTGCATACATACTATACAGCCAGGTTCCTCTGCATACATACTATACAGCCAGGTTCCTCTGCATACATACTATACAGCCAGGTTCCTCTGCATACATACTATACAGCCAGGTTCCTCTGCATACATACTATACAGCCAGGTTCCTCTGCATACACAACATACTGCATACAACCAGATACAGCATAATGCTATAAACAAGGGGTTCGATGAAGCACCATCAAGCATTTCACGTTGCACCATCAAACATGTAATGTAGCACCATCAAGTATTTTATGTAACACCATCAAATATTTCTATCCAACATACTTTAAAATGTTAAACTCCTAGACCCCTGAGGACTTTTTCAAATTGTGAACTAACAATAAACAGGTACTTTGGTCCTTTGTAGCTCAGTTTGTAGAGCGTTGTGCTTGTAATGCCAGTGTAGCAGGTTTGATTCCCAGGACCACCCATATCTAAAATGTATCCACGCATAAAAGCGTCTGCTAAATTGCATATTATATATTAACAGAATGTATATATAGTAAGCTAATTCAATATGTCCTCTTTTCCATTTATGTAGATTGGTGGAGAACCATTCAATATTATTTTACCTGGTGTGAAATATTTGATAACTGTCAGACAATCAAAATAATTGAGCTGTCAAGTTACCAGAAGATATTGGAAAAGAAGGACAGTGTGTGTTTTGTGTGGGCAGGCATGTGTGTGTTTTGTGTGAATGTATGTGTGTGTTTTGTGTATGTGTGTGTATGTGTGTTACCACCTAGAGGATGAATGTGAACCACCGAGCACCGATATCAAATATTAAAGTCGAGTTTTCTCGCTTTATTCCACCAGGCTGAATCTCTGTCTCGACCTAGGGTCCAATATGACATTGAGAGACATCCTCCAGCTTCCTGTGTGAAGAGGTAGCCACTTACGGCAGATCAGTTATGTCTTCTAAGTGATGGTACTACTCTCTCAAAATGCACTCCATTTAGGAAAATGTTATGAGACTCAAGACTCCTGAAATAATTATCAGACGAGAAATCTCAGAAATAAGTTGGCACTCCCACCTGTTAATTCCCACCTGATCCCACCTGTTAATTCCCACCTGATCCCACCTGTTCATTCACACCTGATCATTCTCTTTACTCTTCCCTTCTCTCATCTAAGTTATATTTCCTCAGCTAAAACACCTTTCCGGTCTCCTGCCATAAAGGGATTTCTTTAGAAGAGTAATGTTATTCAGTTCTGCCACCAAATATTTCATCAATACTCCCTCACTTGCTGTGAACAAATGCCTCTGACTCATACTGAACAAAGAGGTAATCTTTCATTGTCACACAGGCCCCAAATGCAATGCCAAATACCCCTTTGTATGAGTAAAAAAAATAAAAAAATGTCTTGTGGAACTTACTTGCCCAGTTCCTCAAACATCTGGAATTCCTCAGTGAAGCGGGTGCAGATGGTAGTGGTCATGATCTGAGGTGGAGGGTTTCAGCTGGACCTTTAGTCGAGTGCTTTTTGGAGCGGAAGCAATTGGAAGCGATAGATAGAGGATGGTTGGAAGCCTTGATGAGAGCCAAGCTTCTCTATCACTATCCTGATCTACGGAGTGGAAGTGAAGGGGGGCAATGCTGGCTGTCAGTTTTGCTCCAACATTTTGCCCGCCCGCTTCGCCTGGTTCCTCCAATCGCAGCTCTGCCTGCACTCCTGAATACACAGCCCCATTGCCATGGCAACTGCATCCCCCTCCTCTCCAAACGCACACTTCACAGGCAGACAGGCAGGCAGACAGGCAGACAGACAGACAGGCAGACAGGCAGACAGGCAGGCAGACAGACAGGCAGACAGACAGACAGACAGGCAGACAGGCAGACAGACAGACAGGCAGGCAGGCAGGCAGGCAGGCAGGCAGGCAGGCAGGCAGGCAGGCAGGCAGGCAGACAGACAGACAGACAGACAGACAGACAGACAGACAGACAGACAGACAGACAGACAGACAGACGAGGAGGCAGCTTAACACGGTGGAGTTCAAACAGTGCACACATATGGACAAGCACATACATGAGCACAAAGACGTAAACATATGTGCATACACACATACTTAGCAAAGTGAAAGATTAAATATACATCCACTTCAATCCACTAATATAACTAATCAAGCAACCAAGCAAGCCCCAAAGACATTAAAATAGCAGTCATTTAACTTTTGATTAAGGAATCACTAATATCTCTAATTTCTTCGGTCTGAAAATATTTCTCTGATGTACTATTATGTTATTATTATGAAAATAACACACCAACCAACTGTAGGCCCTCACAATGAAGGTTAAGTCAGAATCCACACTCACCCACCTACTCCTCATGTTATCATCACAGTCAGCTCTGCTTCATGGAGGAATCATCTACAACACTTTATAGACCAACCTGGTCTCAGAGATTTTTGTATTATTCTGTACATAAATCTGAGACACACCATTTAGTATGATATGCTACATTTCGTATGGTATGCATTAATTTGTGGATGTCCAACATGTTCCCGAATTTGAAAAATTTACAATATACTACGAATTTGAAAAACGTATGATATGTTACGAATTCTAGCTAGGTGCTAATGTTAGCTATCTGGATAACGTTAGCTAGGCTAGGGGTTAAGGTTAAGTTTAGGAGTTAAGTTAAAGGGTTAGCTAAAAGAGTTAGGGTTAGGGGAATGGTTAGCTAACATGCTAAGTAATTGAAAAGTAACTAAAAAGTAGTAAGTATTTGAAAAGTTGCTAATTAACAAAAATAGTCTGTGACGAGATTTGAAATCACAACCTTTGGGTTGCTAGATGTTCCCATTATACGCCTACCTATCCACCCCAACCAACCACCCTACTTCCATTTTTGACTTAACCTTCTATCTTATGTAACCATACCAAACGTATCATATCATATTAATTTGAGAGTCCCGTTTTTACATGTACCATGTTACGTGGAGTCTATGAGACCAGGCTGTATAGCCTGCAGGTTAATGCATTACACGCCATGGTCAATGACCAGATACTAGTCTAGTGGAAACCATGTCACATATAGCCTAAAGGGAATATATCCTAATTATTCATGAAGAAGATATTTAAGATCTTTGTCACTGTTGATTTCTGCATAGGCCCTTTGTCGATCACAACACATTCAGCCACTAACCCACTCAGCCCATTGTGAACCTGTACACCCCACTGGGAAAAACTAAATGCTTGACTAAGTCATTCCTCCTTGTTGACGTATACAGTATGTCTCTGACAGAGTTGGGAGATTCATTAAGATTTCATCACAGCCCTTCCCCCTCTTCCATACTTCCAATAGAAATACAGTATACTGACGCTCCTGCTAAACAAGCAACGTTGGAAATATGTTCTACCCTCTTGTGGCTTTGAGTCAGTAACTCAATGCCACTCCAGCAGACCGCCTGGTCTACCCTTAAGGGTATCAGCCCGGCTCAGGACTTTGTGATTCACTTCTAAAACAGGCCGCATATTGGCCACATGGCTTTGTTGCTGTCAAGCCAGGACAAGGCTGAGCTTTCACGGTCTGCTGGCTGCGAGTGCATCTCCTCAGAAAGCAGAGAGTGATAGACTTGGGGGGGGGGGATAGGCCTTCTTTCCCTATACATTTAGATTTCAGTCAATTAGCAAATGCTCCCATCTAGAGAGACTTCCATAAGTGCCTTCCTGCTTGGGAGCTGAAACAACTACAGTCCATGACATGAGCATCATTAGTAAAACGTTATATTTCAATAATGAACAAGATGGTGGAATACAGTATCATGCTTTACAATCTCAACAACAGAATCTTAGGCATCAATCTCCTCCTTGACTGAAACCAAAAATGAGTTGGTTAGGACAACAATGTTGAATAAACTGAGTAATAAATTTGAAAACTGTAGAGAATGGAAAGGGTTTGAATCAACATATATATCATCTAAAATGTCCAGCAGGTCTCCCTGGAATAACACACACACACACACACAAACACACACACACACACACACACACACACACACACACACACACACACACACACACACACACACACACACACACACACACACACACACACACACACACACACACACACACACACACACACACACACACACACACACACACATACCTGGGGAAGTCTGAGCCAACAGGAGCCACATTCAATGGATGAAGTCAGACCCAGTCTATGGGCCAGATCTCTGCGGCCAGGGACAGAGCTAACCCAGAGATGGATAGAGACCGGCTGGTCAGTGTTGATCCTCATCTGGAAATCCCCTGTTGGTTTCTATCACCTCAATCAGAACAACCTGCTCATGTTTATGTTTCTTTATGATGTGATGTGAACACATCTATTCAGGCATCTCACAGAGCTGCTAATTTGCCACATGTGATGAAAAGAGGGGCTTCCAAGGTGCATTACGTCACCAAACATTATAATTGCCCCTGTTGAAGAGCCAAGGCACAAATGGAGTGGGATATGACACAGGATAATGACTGTCCCCAAGTGTTGACAGGTGGTATGACACTCACGTCAATGTGTTGAATTTACATTGAATAACGGTTCAGCAAATACTGAGGCACTGAAGAATGAATGATTCACACACATCTAATTGGATCACAGGTTTCCTAGGCCTAATTAATTTATCACAAATTGGAATTTAAATGGAAACACCTTAAGATCACAAGATTTATCTGGGAAACAGTATGTGTCATATGTATAGCATGACATGATGGAAATGTATGAGCAAGGCAATATTCCCTCAAATTGTCTTCGTGAGTAATGAATTGAAGCCAATAAACCTCCATGAGCCAACATGAAGCATTGTCCTCAGATCAGGGCGGCAGATAGCCTAGCTATTAAGAGTGTTGGGCTGGCAATAAAATCAGATAGGTTAAGATAGAAGAGATGACATGGGCTACAAAGAGTGTGTGCTCATTGAGGGTGACTCATATAACCATCCTAGAAGGAATAAACAAACCAAGGTCTTGCAACTTATCAGTGATATGAAGATGCATGTCTATGTAATTCGTTTGGTCTCTCTTAAGGAGATGGATTTGATATATGCCTGTTGATATGGAGGATTGGTTTATGGTTCTGAGTTTGAGAAAATAACATAGTTTAGGAGACAAAGCTGAACGATTTATTATGTCTATGCTGTCTGACTATGTGTGTTTTTTGCTATTAAAGGATCTCAGCTGCAATGTGTAAGGGACTCTCAGAGAATTCATTGATAGACACTGAATTGATCTGAGAGGCACAGGGCTGTGATAGAGCTCATATAATTAAAGATGGACTGTGATAACTAACTCTGACTTGTGTGTGGTTTGCTCCCATGATTTGGTAAATAGAGGACATTTCCACGACACTCTACTCTAATGTCCTCCACTGTAGGAGGCCAAGATACAGTGGTGATTCTAGGGGATCAAAGGGAATTTTGACAAATGTAGAAGTGATTATACAGATGACTATTCTCCCTGCTTTAACAGTCTTCTAGTTCCACAGCAACAAGAGCAAAACTCCAAAACTAGTTCTAAATACTTCATCTGTCGCTAATGACATTCAGTGGCCTAGCTTACCTTTTTAGAACTAGTGTTTTGTCTCTACTGAATGCTATGAGATCCCCAGGGATTCCTGAGGCTCCTTCCTGCAGTTCTGCTCCTGTAGGATTTGGCTATCTGACAGACAGGATCAACATCAGTGGTGCCTCTGCCTGACTCGCATCGCAGCCTGACTACCTGACTATTTGTCTGCCTGCCTGACTGGCTGCCTGACTACATGACTGACAGGATGCAATGCTAGGTTTAGGGTCAATTCCCATTTCAATACCTGTCAATTCTGGAAGTGTTGACAGTCTCATCAATGCTTTTCAATTGGGAAAATGTCAAATTGGAATTTGGTTTACTTTCTGAATCGACTGAAATTAAAATGGAATTGACCCTATGCCTGCAGCCTACTTAGTGGGAGAGCTGTCTCACTATGGAGACAGTGGATGCACAGTAGATGTTAGAAGACATTAGAAAAGCTTTGCTAACTCTTAGGAAATACAAATGATTAAGATTGAATTATATACTGTAGTTTAAAGAAATATGTGGATATTCATTACATTTACTATACTATTATTGCTGAACGATGCTCTGTAGATAGAATTCAAACTGAGGTCTAACAAGTCTGAGCAGATATTTTCCCTCCAATCTAACTACAATTGATAGGCTGTGCATTGTGTAGAGGAAAACATAGAGGTGTGTGAGAGCGAGTCAAAACTAAGTCTGATGATTCCCCAGGCTCCATGATAAGACTATCCCCCAGGTTCCATGATAAGACTATACCCCAGGCTCCATGATAAGACTATACCCCAGGCTCCATGATAAGACTATATCCCAGGTTCCATGATAAGACTATACCCCAGGTTCCATGATATATAACTATCCCCCAGACTCCATGATAAGACTATACCCCAGGTTCCATGATAAGACTATACCCCAGGCTCCATGATAAGACTATACCCCAGGTTCCATGATAAGACTATACCCCAGGTTCCATGATATATAACTATCCCCCAGACTCCATGATAAGACTATACCCCAGGTTCCATGATAAGACTATACCCCAGGTTCCATGATATATGACTATCCCCCAGGCTCCATGATAAGACTATACCCCAGGTTCCATGATAAGACTATACCCCAGGTTCCATGATATATGACTATCCCCCGGGTTCCATGATATAACTATCCCCCAGGCTCCATGATATGACTATCCCCCAGGCTCCATGATATATGACTATCCCCCAGGCTCCATGATAAGACTATTCCCCAGGCTCCATGATATATGACTATCCCCCAGGTTCAATGATAAGACTATTCCCCAGGCTCCATGATATATGACTATCCCCCAGGCTCCATGATAAGACTATCCCCCAGACTCCATGATAAGACTATTCCCCAGGCTCCATGATATATGACTATCCCCCAGGCTCCATGATAAGACTATCCCCCAGACTCCATGATATGACTATCCCCCAGGCTCCATGATAAGACTATTCCCCAGGCTCCATGATATATGACTATCCCCCAGGCTCCATGATAAGACTATCCCCCAGGCTCCATGATAAGACTATCCCCCAGACTCCATGATATGACTATCCCCCAGGCTCCATGATATATGACTAACCCCCAGGCTCCATGATAAGACTATTCCCCAGGCTCCATGATATATGACTATCCCCCAGGCTCCACGATGTAATGATGCTAAAGAGTGTAAATCACTTGAACAGCCTCAGCTATGTATGTTTCTACCATGCAGTGGGCCATAACCTTGTTCCCCAACTATTGCATGTTGTTAGCGCATGAGAGACCACTTCAATAAGCTAGGGGTTGGGCCTGCAGGATCAGAGAGAGAGAGAGAGAGAGAGAGAGAGAGTTCAGGTATCAACAGGGGTTGATGTGACTGACATTGATGGTCCAAACCCAGACTTCAGTCTAGTGAGCAGAGAACATTCTTTGTTCAGGTATCAACAGGGGTTGATGTGACTGACGTTGATGGTCCAAACCCAGACTTCAGTCTAGTGAGCAGAGAACATTCTTTGGCAGTAGTCATGGTAACATGAGATGAGGCTGAGGCATGCCAGTACTATACGGAGTAATGGATGGGATTAGGAGACTTTGGGTTGAGTTTGTCTGCAGGGTCCGTGAGTGCAGCCAGGGATACAGGCAGCTGCACCATAGAATCAAGCTCTGGAAGAGAACTGGCAGGGAGTTCAGAGGTCAAGCTAGGGGGTGAAAAACCTGTTGTTGCCTGAAATGTCGCTAGCTAACACAATATTTCACATCTGAAAGAAATCTGGGTAACACTTTATTTGGATAGTCCAAATAGTAGACGGTTTAATGTAGTAGATGATTTAGATGGTCAGTATATGGTGAATAACTGTCAACATTTCAACTATCTACTAACCCTAGCCCTAACCTTAACATATATCCTAACCCTAAACTTAAAGGCCCAGTGTAGTCAAAATTCAAATGTGCCTGTGTTTTGTATCATATTGTACCACAGCTGATGAAACTAACATGGTAAAAGTATGAACGTTTTGTATCAGTGTTATCTCCTGATAGCTGCTGGTTGAAAATACAATCTACACATGACCATCTAATCAGCAGATTTACAAGGACGGGAGTTTCGGCTTGTCTGGGGACATCACCAGTCGGTGAATTGGTTAACAGACCAATAACAAAGAGAGTTCCAAACCCTTTCTGCCAATAACAGCTAGTATTCAGTTTCCCCCTCCCAACCCAGACCATTACCGGACAGTCCTAGCTAAATTCTTGCTTGAGAATGTATTTAGCTGAATAGCTATGTGTCAATTTTAATGTACAACTATTACAGTAAGGTAGTTATTGTTAACCAGAAATGATTTGCGTCAAATGTACACCCTCTCCGGCGCTCAAGGTCATCAGAGTGCTCATTATTACGCACATCTATCACCATCGTTACGCGCATCAGCAGCTCATCAGACTCACCTGGACTCCATCACCTGCCTGATTAGCTTCCCTATGTCACTCCCTTTGGTTCTTTCCCCATGTGTTATTGTTTCTGTTCCAGTGTTTATGTCTGTAAGCTACCCGTATTTCTTGTTTTGTTCTATGTTCATTTATTTATTAAATACACCCCCTGAACTTGCTTCCCGACTCCCAGAGTACAAGTTACAATTCAATATAAAAACAGCTGCAATGGCCTTTTAACCCTAACCTTTAACCCTTCCCCTAGCCCTAACCTTTAACCCTAACCCTTATTCTAAACCCTACCCTAACCCTAACCTTAGCAAGCAGTTTCTTATCAACAGGAACACCTGCTCTTTCCAAGACAAAGACTGACCAGGTGAATCCAGGCGAAAGCTATGATCCCTTATAGATGTCACTCGTTAATCCACTTCAATCAGTGTAGATGAAGGGGAGGAGACAGGTTAAAGAAGGATTTTTAAGACTTGAGACATGTATTGTGTTTGTGTGCCATTCAGAGGGTGAATGGGAAAGACAAAATATTGAAGTGCCTTTGAAGGGGGTATGGTAGTAGGTGCCAAGCGCACTGGTTTGTGTCCAGAACTGCAACACTGCTGGGTTTTTCCACACTCAACACTTTCCCGTGTGTATCAAGAATGGTCCCCCACCCAAAGGACATCCAGCCAACTTGACACAACTGTGGGAAGCATTGTAGTCAACATGGGCCAGCATCCCTGTGGAACGCTTTCGACACCTTGTAATCCATGCCCTGACGAATTGAGATGGTTCTGTGGACAAAATAAAAGGGGGGGGGGGGCAATTCAATATTAGGTAGGTGTTCCTAATGTTTTGCATAATAAAGTGTGACAAAAATGTGTCTCAGTCATAAGGAGCGAACCACAGTGATAAGAACGGCCCTTATAACATGTAAAGAAATCATGAGTCACTCAACACAGTCATCTGCTGCATAAAAACTGCATTGTGTCAACTCTGACAAGCTTCTTTTCTGAGAGCTCACAATAGAAACAAATTCATTCTGTAAATCCTCCTCTACCACATCCATACATTTCTCTTAGCTGTATTTTATATTCAAACCAAAGGAAATTGTATTTGTCACATGCGCCGAATACAACAGGTGGAGACCTTAATGTGATATGCTTACTTACAAGCCCTTAACCAACAATGCAGTTTTAAGAAAAAGAATAGTTAAGAAAATATTTACTAAATAAACTCAAGTTTAAAAAATGTACATTTACACTTGCCAATGCTCCTTTTCATACTGGTAAAGGTCACGGGAGGATTGTAGATCACATAGTAAAAGCTCTTCAGGTAGCACAAAAACTCCATGGCTAAGTAGAATGGGGAGTAAATGGCCTAAAATGGAAATATCTCCCATTAACTCTATGTAGAGTCATCTCTATGAGATTCACATTACTGTGAAAAGACAAAATCATGTGCATTAAGATCTGTCCATGTCATTAATCAGACAGTAGTAATGGCCAGTGAGTCAGCCTTGGTTCACTTTAGATGCATTATGGTCTTTAATAAATGCACTTGTCCTATCTATATCTCTCTCCCCCTCCAATTTTACCCCCTCTCTCTCACACAGACACACACAAACACACACACACACACACAGCTGGACAGAGATCATCTGTCATCTCTTCGTCTTCTATTCCAGGAGACGTCTGCCCTCTCCATAGTTCCCATATGGAGACAAACATCTGCTTTACTGAACAGTTAAGAGATAATGGCCCAAGCATTTTTCCTGGACATTTAGTTTTTCTTGGATGCCTCAGATTCAGAGATATCATTAACTATTTTCTGAGATGATGAGTCTCTCTGCAGCTGGTCCTCTTACAACCTTGAGTGTATTTGAAAGCCACTGTAACACTGTAATACTTTGACAACAATAGTAGTTTTCTTGGAGTTCTTCCTGAAAGCTTGTGTCATGCAGTGTTGAGGGACATCTGAAGAGGGAGAGCAGAGTCTAAGACTATGGTGTGTTGGTGAATACATTATTTACAGTGTGTAGTGGGAGTAGACTGAATCAACTAGATTCAGTCATGGGAACATTTTGTTCTTGAGTGGAGGGCCAGGGGGTTGGAACATAATTACAAATCATTTTTTGACTGCAAATTGACCGCAATCGGCCCAAACAGATATAATATTTGACAAAAAATTTACATTTCAAACCTTGCTTACATTTATATACAATCACATATATCTCTCTATTATGCGTTGGAATACTTTGGAACAGATTTCCATAATGAAAGCCACTTCGAGCTGATTGTCTGATGTTTTTACAGTATTTTATGTCCAACAGTAAAAGAAAATGTAACAATATAGATAACAAAATTCTAAAAAAAAATAATAATAATTTGGCTCAGAATACTTGGGTTGCCAAATAAAATCACATGCGGGCCAAATTCGGCCCGCGGGCCACCAGTTGGGGAACCCTAGAGTAGGCCCTAGCTGTGTTTAGGAAGGCCAGACAGACCTTTGTATTTAAATTCCCTGCTGAGGCCTGATTACATTCTTGGTAGATTTCTGAATCAATCATTTACTACAGAGTTGAATGGTTTCCATTGGAGAAAATCCACTATCAGCACAGCCCTTTTACAACCTTCTACAGACTGTTGTGACATGAAGAGAGCAGTCTTAAGATAATAACTTCAAGACATATCATTTCACTAACACTCTTCCTTTCAGTTTCCATTAGGTTGTGCACAGTTGCCTACTAAAGTAGGGTGACATACCTTCATATCCACCAATGGTCTGTCTGTCTGTTGTCAAATGGGGGTGTCACAAAGAAGTAAAAAGGTGAGGATGTCTGTGGTTATCACAAAGACATATAGAGGCATATGATGTTCGTTTCTGTGGTTATCACAAAGACATATAGAGGCATATGATGTTAGTTTCTGTGGTTATCACAAAGACATATAGAGGCATATGATGTTAGTTTCTGTGGTTATCACAAAGACATATAGAGGCATATGATGTTAGTTTCTGTGGTTATCACAAAGACATATAGAGGAATATGATGTTAGTTTCTGTGGTTATCACAAAGACATATAGAGGCATATGATGTTAGTTTCTGTGGTTATCACAAAGACATATAGAGGCATATGATGTTAGTTTCTGTGGTTATCACAAAGACATATAGAGGCATATGATGTTAGTTTCTGTGGTTATCACAAAGACATATAGAGGCATATGATGTTAGTTTCTGTGGTTATCACAAAGACATATAGAGGCATATGATGTTAGTTTCTGTGGTTATCACAAAGACATATAGAGGCATATGATGTTAGTTTCTGTGGTTATCACAAAGACATAAAGAGGCATATGATGTTAGTTTCTGTGGTTATCACAAAGACATATAGAGGAATATGGTATTACCCACTGGGCACAGACGTCAGTTCAACATCTAGCTTTGATTTATACTTGGTTGAGTTGTCAACTAATGTGAATTCAACAACAAATGTCACCGTGTCATTGGGTTTAGGTTAAAGGTTGGGTGTAAAAAAGACCAAATGCCCTTATGCTGATGATTTATTGTGAATCCAATGAGTTTTCTACGTTGAATCAACATCATCACATCGATTTTTGGGGGGTTGAAATGATGTGGAAACAACATTGCCTCAACCAGTTTTTTCCCAGTGGGTAGTTTCTTTGGTTTTCACAAAGAAGTAAAGAATCTGGCGTTACTTTCTGTGGTTATCAACAACAACAAAAAAACAAGTTGTTTCATTTCTTAGACATTCTCAAAAACATTACAGGTCAGTTAATAACAGGTCAGTTAATTAGTAGTCCATTAACCCACAATTGAGTAGGTCAAAGTATACATGCAGCATGTTCAATTCACTTAGCTACACACTACGTATAGATGTAGTGGAACATTTAACAAATACCATAGAACACAATAGTCTTACATCCAAAAACATCTAAAGGCACAGACAAAGAGATGCACAATAGTAAATATCATTTTCCCTTTTCACAAGCACACACAGGTGTGAAAACGGATATTGCTGGCTCAGAATATTGTTGCAGTGTTAAATGTATAGTCAGGATTGGGGAGTCACAGAATACATTTAGAAAGTTACCTACCCAACCCTGACGAAGGCTACATGTGACTGAGTGTCATTCACTTTCCCAGCTCATATTCTATTGGACATTATCCTTGTATTCAGTTTCTTGAAAAAGGATCTCAGTTTACCCAGCTTGCATTTCTTCTTCCTTTTATTCCTCCCCTTTTTGTAGACCCCGTTCCATTTCTGCTCGTCTTCGTCCCCCCCGACCCAGGGTACCCAGGCTCCCCCGTTGCGGTCTGGGTTGGCCCGGGGGTCGTCAGTTGGGAACCGGACCGGGACGGCAGTGCGGTTGTAGTAGGCCAGACGTGCTAACAGCTGTTTGACCACATCAGGCCTCTGCAGCGCCAGGTCACTGCGTTCATAGGGGTCTCCTGTGATGTTAAAGAGCCACACAGACTTCCCTGTTCCTCCAGTGTTCCGCTCCAGGGTCCACCAGCTGCCGGGGAAGTTGGCCAGTACCTGTGGTGGGACCCAGTCTCCATGGCCCGGGTCCCCTGTTAGCAGCTTCCAGTCTCCCACCCGGATGGCAGCCTGGACCGTGGTGTCCCACAAATGCTGGGCCTCCTGCCCAGAACCAGATGGGGGCAGGCCAGTGCGCCGATGGAGCGGGTCAATGTTATGGAGTATCTCCAGGCGTGGAGACTCTTTGCCTTCACTGATGGTTGGCCACACATTGTAGCCATCCAGACCCTCAGTCAGTGACACGTTACCCCCAGCCAGACCCACCAGGGTTGGATACCAGTCAGTGATGTGCATGAGGGCCTTGGAGACCCTCCGCTTGTTACGCAGCAGTGGGCTGTGTACGAAGCCCACCCCACGGACACCTCCCTCCCAGTAGGTCCCCTTACGTCCCCGTAGGGGCCAGTTACTCCCCCCAGTGAACGGCTGGGCACCGTTGTCAGTGGAGAAGATGAGCACACTGTTGCGGTAGTAGCCGTACTTGCGCAGAGCGTAGGTGACATTGCGTACAGCCTCGTCTACGATGGACACCAAGGCTGCGTACTTCCTTCTGGCTACGTTCCCCATCCCGCGGTAGGGGTAGATGTAGGCCTTGGGTGACTGAAGGGGCGTGTGGACAGCCTGGAGGGAGAGGAACATGAAGAGGGGCTGGCGGGACGGGTCATGAGTGGACAGGATCTTGCGTACCCTCTGTGTGTAGAGGTGGGTGGAGAACTTGCCTCCACGGCCCCAGGCCACGGTCTCCCCCTCGTGGAGATCGTAGCCACATAGGCCTGGTCCGTCACAGGAACCATACGTGTAGTAGTCCACACTGCCCGTCAGAGAGCCAAAGTAGCTGTGGAAGCCTCTGCGTGTGGGCAGACACTCCTTCCTGTAGAAGCCAAGATGCCATTTGCCCACCATGTGAGTAGCGTACCCTGCTTCCTGCAGTCGCTGTGGGAGTGTGGTCATGTCCAGGGGGAGGCAGTTGGGCTGTCGAGGCCGGATGATGGAATGCTGAAGGCCTGTGTGGATCTGGTATCTGTGTAAAGAGAAATAATATCCAATACCAAATCTTAATCATCCTCATTGATTATGTACAAAACACGTTCAGCTGGAACTGATTCCAAAATATAGTCATGATGCTTAGAACAGCCTTACTGAAGATACTCTGTCATTACAGATAAGTAGTTTGTGCTCTACCAACCATTTAATTACAGTTTGGTTGACAAAGCTTGTTTTACAGCCTGACTACAGCTTTCAAGCCATAAAAGGCAACTAATGAAGTCAATTAGTCTTTAAGGAACCACACATGTAAACATAAGCGTTTGTTTTCTGCCAGGAGTCTGCTTAAATGGAAGGAGAAGGGTATTACTGGCATACTGTGTGAGGATACACTGAAAAAAAGGAGTTCAAAAATATTATTAGGCTAATTATTCTGCATGGAACCCAAAAGAGTTCTACCTGGAACCAAAAGAGTTCTACCTGGAACCAAAAGAGTTCTACCTGGAACCAAAAGGGTTCTACCTGGAACCAAAAATTATTCTCATCTGGGTACAGTCAAAGAATCATTTTAGGTTCTAGATTTTTCTAAGAGTGTTACGGGTGAGAAAAGGAATGTTGCAGAAATATGAAGAACAAGTATAGCCCCCTACTGAACTATAATAAACACTACGATGTCTGTGCTGATGCCACTAACAGAAATACCAAACCATTCTACATAAAAACAATATTGCATTTTTCATAAACCTTGAACATTTCCCTATTTTTAGTAGCGTGTAGTACTTCAGTTACCTTATACAACGTTAAAACACTTGTACCGTGTCCCTGTATAACTGTTGACTGGCCGCCCAGGTTATTTGCATGGTCTGATATTTGGGTGGTCTGCACTGCAGTAAGCATGCAGACACACTCCACTTCCTTCAGGCAAGCCCCTTCCCATATACGACCCGCACTGAGTCAAATGAGCCCCTTCCACCCATGTCCCACACTGAGACTGAATGATCCCCTTCCTCCTGCGATCCACACTGAGTCTGAATGATCCCCTTCCTCCTGCGATCCACACTGAGTCTGAATGATCCCCTTCCTCCTGCAATCCACACTGAGTCTGAATGATCCCCTTCCTCCTGCGATCCACACTGAGTCTGAATCATCCCCTTCCTCTCACAACCCTAATTGAGTATGAATGACCGCCTTCCTACACGACCCACACTGGGTCTGAATGAGCCCCTTCCTCCTTCGACCCACACTGAGTCTGAATCATCCCCTTCCTACCCAACCCACACTGGATCTGAATGAGCCCCTTCCTCCTATGACCCACACTGGGTCTGAATCATCCCCTTCCTCTCACTACCCAAATTGAGTATGAATGAGCGCCTTCCTACATGACCCACACTGGATCTGAATGAGCCCCTTCCTCCTACGACCCACAGTGATTCTGAATGAGCCACTTCCGCCCACGACCCACAGTGATTCTGAATGAGCCCCTTTATCTAACGGCCCACACTGGGTCTGAATGAGCTCCTTCCTCCTACGACCCACACTTGGTCTGAATGAGCCCCTTTATCTAACGGCCCACACTGGGTCTGAATGAGCATGTGGTGATAGGGTCTACTGAGAGTTGATGTAAAGGGTGATGCAGTGCAGATATACACACACCTACAAATAAACATTCCACAGCTCTATTCCCTCCCTCCCTATCTCCTTAACTCCCTACCTACCTCCCTCACTCCCATCTCTAACTGTAAATGGGCCTGTTTCTGGATGTCGAGTGGATGGCTATTACGCTATTATACTCTTTTTCAGTAAGATCGTGTGTCATGTCCTCACTCCTCAGCCTAAAAAACAAGTGTGTTGCTCCTGTCTGTTCATCAACTCCTCTTGCTCTTGTTCATTACCTGAGTGTTGCCGGGGAGACAACAGCTAATTACACTCTCCTTTCAAAAGCTCTGAAGATCCAGAACTAGGTTGAACTGTTCCCCTAGTGACAGGCTTCCAACCGACCCCATAACACACACACATACACACACACACACACACACACACACACACACACACACACACACACACACACACACACACACACACACACAGTGCTCTGATGGCCCCACAGTTGTTGTTCAGGCTGCAGCCCAGCAGCAGCTGTGTGATATGCCAACATCACCACTCCTGAAAAGTACTTCAAGCAAACGCCACAACTGAGATTCTTAGTAATCCATTCTCACCAAAAAATATTTAGCAACCCTACATTTTCGATAAGACCTCCCCAAGTTGTCAACTTTAAAAGACGTTAAGGCATATCAATAAGTACAACCTTCTCTGAGTACTTCAATAGAGGTAACAAAATGTGTGTTTTAGGTACATTACTCTGAGGAGACAAGGACTCCACCCAAGCGTTGTGTCGTTCATTTTCAATTCTCTTCCTAAGCTGGTGCTCATATGGTTGTTATCTTCCTACGCTGGTGCTCATATGGTTGTAATCTTCCTACGCTGGCGCTCATATGGTTGTTATCTTCCTACGCTGGTGCTCATATGGTTGTAATCTTCCTACGCTGGCGCTCATATGGTTGTTATCTTCCTACGCTGGTGCTCATATGGTTGTAATCTTCCTACGCTGGCGCTCATATGGTTGTTATCTTCCAACGCTGGTGCTCATATGGTTGTAATCTTCCTACGCTGGTGCTCATATGGTTGTTATCTTCCTACGCTGGTGCTCATATGGTTGTTATCTTCCTATGCTGGCGCTCATATGGTTGTTATCTTCCTACGCTGGTGCTCATATGGTTGTTATCTTCCTACGCTGGTGCTCATATGGTTGTTATCTTCCTACGCTGGCGCTCATATGGTTGTTATCTTCCTACGCTGGTGCTCATATGGTTGTTATCTTCCTACGCTGGCGCTCATATGGTTGTTATCTTCCTACGCTGGCGCTCATATGGTTGTTATCTTCCTACGCTGGTGCTCATATGGTTGTGTTTATCTGGTCTCTGCTTGCTAGAGCAGATGAAGCAGCCCTCAACTGTTGTTTCACAATACTGGCCTCTCACCCTCCACAGTCCATCTCAACAACAGATGTTTCTGCTCATGTACCTGGGGTAGAAAGTGAGTTATCTACAGCATTTATCTTCCCCAACAATTTACAGCTATTTCCTGGTAAAGTACACCAAGTGCATGACTATGTGGAATATGTACGTATCCCTCACCTCTATTGTATATGTATTCAAATCTGGTTCAATGTCTGTGCAATGGCTTTCTGAGACTTACAGGACAGCCAGGGTTTACCCTGTTTCCCATGGGAAAACAAAAACGACTTTGTTTAGATTTCCTGACAATTCTTATTGACTTATGAATGATCTTCAGACTAACTCATCTGTTATGACTGACTATAGCTGCCAACAGGAAAACTTCCAGTAAATGCTGCTGTTGTTCTGTGTTGCACTGGATGAAGATCACTATGGACAGCTCATTAGTGCAGAACGTGGACAACTACAAATACTTAGGTGTCTGGTTAGACTGTAAACTCTACTTCCAGACCCATATCAAACATCTCCAATCCAAAGTTAAATCTAGAATTGGCTTCCTATTTCGCAACAAAGCATCCTTCACTCATGCTGCCAAACATACCCTTGTAAAACTGACCATCCTACCAATCCTCGACTTTGGCGATGTCATTTACAAAATAGCCTCCAATACCCTACTCAACAAATTGGATGCAGTCTATCACAGTGCAATCCGTTTTGTCACCAAAGCCCCATATACTACCCACCATTGCGACCTGTACGCTCTCGTTGGCTGGCCCTCGCTTCATACTCGTCGCCAAACCCACTGGCTCCATGTCATCTACAAGACCCTGCTAGGCAAAGTCCCCCCTTATCTCAGCTCGCTGGTCACCATAGCATCTCCCACCTGTGGCACACGCTCCAGCAGGTATATCTCTCTAGTCACCCCCAGAACCAATTCTTTCTTTGGCCGCCTCTCCTTCCAGTTCTCTGCTGCCAATGACTGGAACGAACTACAAAAATCTCTGAAACTGGAAACACTTATCTCCCTCCCTAGCTTTAAGCACCAACTGTCAGAGCAGCTCACAGATTACTGCACCTGTACATAGCCCACCTATAATTTAGCCCAAACAACTACCTCTTTCCCAACTGTATTTAATTGTATTTATTTATTTATTTTGCTCCTTTGCACCCCATTATTTTTATTTCTATTTTGCACATTCTTCCATTGCAAAACTACCATTCCAGTGTTTTACTTGCTATATTGTATTTACTTTGCCACCATGGCCTTTATGCCTTTACCTCCCTTCCCACCTCATTTGCTCACATTGTATATAGACTTGTTTATACTGTATTATTGACTGTATGTCTGTTTTACTCCATGTGTAACTCTGTGTCGTTGTATCTGTCGAACTGCTTTGCTTTATCTTGGCCAGGTCGCAATTGTAAATGAGAACTTGTTCTCAACTTGCCTACCTGGTTAAATAAAGGTAAAATATAAAATAAATAAATAATAGAATGCATTTTAACATGCGCATATTTATCTCTAAACGCATCTTGATCATGATGTGATGCATCACAACTTTATGTAGTTTATCAATACATAGGTGTATAATTAGGAAACTACATTGTAATTCCTCACCTGGATGTACACCGTAATTACAGATAAAAATGTAGCCTTCATAAAACAATTAGTGTAACGGTGTGATCAAGAGAAAAACTAACATTTTCTTAATTCTGCAGAATCTCTTATCCAGAGCGACGATGTTTAAGTGACTTTCTCAAGTGCATATCGACAGATTGTCTTCGACAAGTCGGCTTTAGGAAGTGCTCAAAAATTGAAGCCAGATGCTGACGCAAACTGAGGTTATGCTAGGTTATTTTTACGTCTGCTACGTTAGGTATAGGTTTATGTTTACCTGCCCGTGATCAGCTGACTGCGTGACGGAGTGCAGATAGGTTGAACGTAATAATTCTCCAGCTTCACCCCTTCGGAGGCCAGTTTGTCTAGAGTTGGAGTACGAATGTCCGGGTTGTGGTAACCTATGTCATTGAAGCCTTGGTCATCCGTCAGTATGAATATGATGTGTGGTGGTTGTTTGGGCTCAAACGTAATAGAGGGATCGTTTTGAGTGTGCTCCTCCACTTTATTCGGCTTGATCCATTCCATGGATAGGTAGCCAAAACTTAGCAAACTGACCATTGAGAGGCTGGTAGCTGCGTGCATTTTTACAACTTTAGATTGTAATTGGACATTAGAGTCGTTACGGTCCTCGCACTATAGTACTCCTCGCACTCTGTATCACACACATTCTTGAAATTAAACGAATACACACGCGCGTAACGTATCCAAGGATCCAGAGTGGAAAAAGATGAAACATTGTTATCGCCACAGATTCTCATTCGTCATGACCGTCCAGCGCTTACAATGTCCAAGCTTCTGTTCTGTAAACTTGGGCTCTAAATTTTGAACGCTACTCCTGCACATTAGAACGTTACAATTAGCCTATCTATACATTTTCCACCGATCCTCCTTCTCAGTGGTTGCTGTTACTCCGCCTGCGTCTCAGCACAGAATTTGAAACAAGACCCTTCATAGACCCATCCCTCCGCCTCTGGTACAATGCAAGCCTCGTGCTCCTCATCTCAAGGGAAGTTGGCTCCATTGCATTGAAAAAACAGCATCCCATTTATTTTACTATGCAAAAATGTATTCAAGGGACCATGCAAAGACCGTACATCTAAAATCTCAGATTATAGGTAGAAAAACTTTATTATCAAAGTCGACCTACTACAATTAGGCCTATGTTGTGTTCAAGTATGCCAATACTAACCCTAACCCTAACCCTTCTACATTTCAAAGGTTGTAAGACCTTATACCCCTTGCAGACCATAACCTTTAGTGTACTCATAGAATGATTATTCTGAGTTATCCTATATTTAATGGCATGCTTATAACTATAGTATCAAAGTTCGAATGGGAGTAGCTATGTACAGTAGGCTTCAGTCAACCTACAATTAGGTCTATGGTGTGGCTACTGCTACATTCTAAAGGTTGCAAGATCACGGACCATACCCCTTAGAGAGCAGAGTCATGAAACAATGGACCCCTCATAATCATTCTATGTGTGCAGTACTCTAGCAATACCTGATATATCCCATTATAGAAGTCATGCCTTAGGATAGGGTGTGGCTTGACAGAGAAGGTAGACATAAGGTTGATGAAGATTCAGATTTACCTGTCTGCTTCAGAGGAACCTGCACTCTTCATACTTGTGTGTTCACATGGAACGTTTCACCCTGTCAAATCAAAAACACACCCTAACAAGCTCTTCCCTCTATACCCCTGGGCACAATATGAACAGTACAGTGCAACTACAGTGTACCAAAGGTTTATTCTCTCCACGCACAGCAATTTATACTTTTGCTGTTTCACTGCTATACCACCACCAAAAAGTGGTCTTAGCACAATGGTTTGTATCAGTGTCAAAAATCCAGCAATGTTGCCTGACTAAAATCTATGCCTGCAACTGTTTACTTTATTAACGCCTGTTTGCCAAGACTAGAAGAACCTCGTTACAAGCCACAGAGCAGAGGAAGGTGCAGCTGGATATTTCTGGTGCGCCTGGGCATTGGGAGACGGACAGTGCAGGTTGTTATACAACTCTGTACCATTCCACCACTGAACATTGCTTTTCTCTCTCCAGTCTACTGGAGAGGGAAGTGCTTCAATCTCAGTTCATAAGAGCTGCCTTTCATAGTTCCGTTACTGAGGTTATTGAAACTTTCTGCTTGCCTTCTGTCCTTGAAAGTCCTACCCTCCCACACTACATAGGAAATAGGTATTTATAAAGAGACAGCGTTAATAACTTCGAAACTGTACATCTTTGTGAAGGGGGAAATTCCAACAAAACAGAGAGATGAGAGTTAACTTTATTCATTTTCTATTGAATTGATGGATTCATTGTCCTCTGTGGTGGTGGGGGTGTATCAGGCCACAGAATATGGACAGTAGATGCATGTGCAAACTTCCTCAATGGAGAGCTGCTTTGAGAGGGGGTGTATTAGTAACGCTTGCAGTAAGCTAGCAGGGTGTTAGTCTTTAGTAGACTGCAATAATGCCAAACCATTCCTAGGATTTGTTCTGGCGTTAAATAAGGTTTCCATGGAACCTTGCGTCTACACTGATTGAAACAGGTTTAATGACAGAAGTTCCTCTGTAAACCCATGTAAGATTGTCTTTGCAGGGGGAAAAGATTTTCTTCCTTTCTCCTCTCTCTCATCCCTTGGCGCAAAATAACAGCCAACAGGAGAGTTGTCAATGGGCATTCATTTCCCCTTTGCTAGGTGGCAGGTAGCCTAGTGATTACGAGTGTTGAGCCAGTAGCTGAAAGGTAGATGGTTCAAATCCTTGAGCTGACTAGGTGAAAAATCTTTTGATTTGCTCCTGTAAGTCACTCTGGATAAGAGCATCTGCTAAGTTACAAAAATGTAGAGTTAGCTTTTCGCAAGTCTAATTCAATGGAATTGTCACTGTAGTCATTGTCTGGTGTTGACGGGATGAAAGGTGGGTCTTCCAGAGCTGCCGGTCACAATCTCCTGCTACTCCAGTCTGGTGTCGCTCCTAAACTGGTCCACATACGTGACTTCTGACCTGTCCCTTCTGCTGGACCTATGAGGTAGTAATGGGTATGAAATAATGATAAGAACGCAAAAATAAGTCAAAAGGTCTTTGAAATCCAATATATGTCTTAGTGAATGGCTGTCAATTATAATTCATGTTTGAACATGTTCCTACTTTTAGTAAATCTGTTATTAAAGTGGTCAGGCCAGAGGAAGGGTTAGGGTTAGAGGTGGAGGGCAACAGGCAAACATGTCATGTCCCATCACAAGACTATGCTCATGTGGTTAGCAATCACATTTCTTATGCTTAAACGACTCACTAGAAGTCACACATCTGTTCCAGCATATCTGACAGTTTGGTCATGATATTCATACAGGAAGTAAAATAGCCAGTATGATATTAGTGGCGCATTGACAATAATATCCAGGGGCGCAACTTTCACAAAAATTGCATTTTTTGCAATTGCATGCGAACGCCTCCGAACGGTCAGGGTTGGCTGTTAGAAGTGTTATCCGACTGGATCAAAAATGGCTACATTTCTAAAATTGCGCCCCTGATAATATCGATATCGATAATATCGATACTACTCCCATCCCAGTGAGCACAATACGTATTTTCAACGTCTTGTGCTCATTGGGATGAACCATGGTTTGAACAGGAAGAGTCTGTTGTTTGGTTGGGGTGATTTAGGCCATATCTATTCTCTACCAGAGCGAGGTATGACATCAGATTAGAAAATGTGTACTTTGTGACGAGTTGTTCTTGTTGGTTCCCTCAGCACAAACTGAATGGATTTCTGTGTGGGTTTCTTGTTAATGCAGTACAATGATTTAATATTATACTGATAAATACCACAGGCCACTTTGTACTGTAACATTATCTTCTCAGTTTCAGTTTTTGAAACTGTCATTTTCAGTCATGTGTTCGGGCTTGTGCCCATTTTATTTAACTAGGCAAGTCAATAAAGAACAAAATCTTATTTTCAATGACAGCCTACCGGGGAACAGTGGGTTAACTGTTCAGGGGCAGAACGACAGATTTTTACCTTGTCAACTCAGGAATTAGATCCAGCAATTTTACGGTTTCTGGCCCAACGCTCTAACCACTAGGCTACCTGCAGCCCGTTTTGAATTGTCCCCTCTCCTACTTTAACTGACACCCAACATAATGCCATTTTGGTAGAATAATCTGTTTCAGATATTGTCCTATATTCCTTTGCACAGCCTTTTGTTGTTTAATTTCTGGGAGAGTTACAGGGTGTTTGACGCCATCGTGTGTTATGTTGATGAATTGAAAACCAATAAATACATTTATGACGGCACAGTCCTACGTTACTCTGCCACGATCCACGTTCAAAACAACTGGTAACTCGGAAATCTCTTCCGATTTTGGTGCGTTCAAAACAACTGGGAACTCGGAAAAAACGAGCACCGAATGGGAAAATCGATGTGAACGGTCATCCAACTCGGGAACTTGGGCCTCTTTCTAGAGCTACGACTTTCCGACCTAAAGATCACTAACGTCATGATTTGACCTCGTATTTTTCAGAGTTCCCAGTTGTTTTGTACGCGGCATGAGTTTACAAACGATGGTTTGAGACCCACAGGTGGATTGGGACAAATCAAAAGGATTGTATCTATTTGGTGGGTCATAAAAATGCCACAAGGTTTTACCTTTTACCTAAACCTACGTTTAGTTTGTTATACACATTTAAGAGGGGATCACACCCTTGTATCGTGTACTGTGTAATGTATTGCTGATAATTGTGTAAGAATTTGACTCTCAAATGCAATGGTTCTAAATCCCCAGGACACATGTCACTCACATGGTCCTGACATCATTGATGACGCTGCGGGTATAATGCTTTGTGGCTTGTTATAAGCATGCATGAGCCTTTATAATAATCCTATTATAAGGCTTATAATATGTTACGTCTCTATATGTATGGAATTGTTAGATCATTGTGAGATGATAACACCACATTTTAAGTAGCAACAAGGTAGTGTCAAGTCAGTGAGAAATGCTGGACCAATTAAAAGACTCAGGTGCACTTCACTACATGTCCCATCATGCACATCGAAGGGGGCGTAGTCGCTGTAAGTACATGGCAAATTCCTGCAGACAGTGAGGATGAAGAGCTCTTAATCAGTAGATTAAAGCCATTTAATTGATTATTTTGATTGTGCTATTCGTTCTACCTTAAAACGATGACTTCAAAGGACCCGAGTGCGTCAAATAGTGCCTTGCTTTATTTGATTTATCAGCATTTAAAGGAGAATGGTTACCAGAAGGCTGCAAACGTGCTGAAAAAACATGTAACTCAGGTATGTTTTGATACTATCCAACTCTCTTTTTTTCCGTTTCAACTTCTCATTAAACCTATATTAGCACATAGTGTATTTGACCATTTTGAAATATGTGTGGTTATCCAGGATTTAAGTAGTGTAATTTAATATTAGGTGAGATTTGCTTTAATTATTTTCAATATTTTGTATCTGAATAAACCTACATTTATGTAAATGTTTGCAATTGACTTTCCCTTTGAATGTTGCGTCTTTCTGAATCTCTACCTTGGATTTAGTCAGCCATAACTGATGTAGAACATTATGTAACAGTTGAACACACGTTGGGGCCATGAATGGTGGCACTGTACATTTTGTGAAATGCGCACCATTGTCGTTGTTGCGAAATTATCTTCGTCTACTTGTTTTTCAGATTAATAAATGTATTTACAGCAATTGTAAATGTATTCAGTTGTCTTTAATACTTTTTCCAAAATGTATAGAGACGTATTTAATATAAAATACTCTACATCATTCATCATGCATTTATGCTTTTGGTGACCTATAGATGGAAGCACCAGAAGAGATCACCTCTTTACATGACATCTACACAAGTTGGACCAAGTAAGTATAGTATAATATGTCATATTCGTTTAGTTTGCCTCAGGCACATATTGTCATTATGCAGTGCCTATATAACATAATGTACTATGTACCTTTGGGCGGGAGGTAGCCCATTGGTTAAGAGCTTTGGGCCAGTAACTGAAAGGTCTCTGGTTTGAACCCTGAGCTTGACTAGGTGAAAAGAAATCTGCCAATGTGCCCTTGAGCAAGGCACTTAACCATAGTTGCTCCTGTAAGACACTCTGGATAAGAGCATCTACTAAATGACTTAAATGTAAACATGTCATGGCATCTTAAGGTATATCATTTGTTATGTACTGCTGCCATAACACATTTTCAGGGTCTCGGACATTGGACAAAATCCAAAACAAGAGCCTGAAGTGGATTCCACCACCCTGAAGAAGATTAAGGCCGATCCATCAACCAAAGAAGAAGAAGATGTGGACTCAAAACCAATTGGTAGGCTACCAGACCTCCTGCCCTACATTAAATATAATGTTCACAGTGTATCAAATTCACAAACTCTTAATCAACCAAAAAACAGCATTAAACTGTTCCACAGAGAAGATAGACTTGATACAATAAAACTTTATTGTCCATGTTACGGCGAAAAATGAAAATGTTTCTTCTGTTCCGTTCTCAACCTCCCTCTCAGAGGGCACATATAATTGAGACAAGCACTATGGTAAAGCTACATGGGTCAAGCTGCCCAACGGTAGGGGAATGTTTTCAGGATGTGAACATAGCAGCCCTCCAGTTGCCAGATCAATTCCCCCCTTTTCCAGCACCCTGGCCCGGAATTCAAATTGGCCACCCTTCAGCTACAGGCCCAACTCCTTAGCCGCTGGGTTTACCTACCGCCCCATCTGGCATTCATAGTTGCACGTGATCAACAGTGTAAATTCAGCATTCCTCATTACTCAGCTGTTTTCCAGATTCTCTACCTCCTGCCCCCCACACACCCCAGGGTGCAACCCCAGAGAATGAGGAGCCGGTCCCACAGGATGAGGTGGGTAGATAGAGGAGGAGCTGTGATTTGGGTCGGGCCTTGGCACCAGAGCTATATATATATATATATGTGTATATATATATATATATATTTATGTGTGTGTGTATATGTCTGTATATATATATATATATGTGTGTATGTATATATATGTATGTATATGTATGTGTATATATATGTATGTGTGTATATATGTATGTGTATATATATATATATATGTGTGTGTGTGTGTGGTGTAGAGATTTATGTTACGACAATACAGCCTTTTGGGGACTTGAATAGGTTTGGATTAGCAAATTGAAGATTGTTAAATGTTTCTAGGATGCTTAAAACAATCATAACACAGATATAATACTGTATTTATAGTTATTTAGCTCCATTTGATATAGTTGCTGACTACTGACATTCCGATTTCTGTGTCATTATCGAAGTTGTCATCTACTCCAGTCAGTAACGGGACAGTGGAAACATCAGCCCCTGTACCAGCGGTCACCCCTTTAAAACCAGCAGTGAGCTCAGACAGCGACTCTGAGAGCAAGGAGGAGATTCCCCTCACACAGGTGAAACATGGTGTTCCATTTGGAGGATAAAGGCTTTCTTGATAAATGAGGTATATACATTATATGAAATTGACTGTGTATCCCATGTGTCTGAATGCTTACCTCTCTTCCAGGGAGATACTGTCACCCCAAAGGCCTCTTCAGCTGTCCCTACCACCACGCCCTCAAAACATGTAGACGGGAACAGCGAATCAGACAGTGAGAATGAGATTCATCCATCACAGGTGAGGGCTCTTACGACAATTGTGTTATAACTACATTCTGTAAAATTCAGATTTATGAAATGTTTACTCTGTGTATTTCAGACTGTTGTCATTCCCAGTAAGGCCTCAGCTCCCAGTAAGGCCTCAGCTCCCAGTAAGACTCCAGCCATCCCCACAGCTCCCAGTAAAGCAGAGAGTTCAGACAGTGAAGAGGAGGTTACTGTCAAAGTATGTCACACCTGAATCGTTGTAAATTAAATTAATTTCAGCTAAATTATTGGACTGGTAATGGTTACTCCTAGGTAATAGCATGGTTATTCGACAACGCCTGAATGCCATGCATTTGTCTTTCCATCTTCACTCTTCTGTGTTTTTAGAAACTAGCATCTACGGCTGCTCTTATGAAACCAGCCAAGGCGATCCCAGCAGCCCCAGTAAAGCCCAGTGTAGTCACCCCCAGTCAGGCTACAGTTGCTCCCAAGACTCCTGCTGCAGGGAAGAAAACACAGAGCTCTGACAGCGACAGCTCTGACTCAGACAGTGAGGAGGAGGCTCCTAAAAAGGTGAATCCTAATGATACCTGACTACAGTAATGCTCTCACACAAATTTAAGCTTGAGTCTGAAATATATTCTATGACATACAAGCTGGGAAGTCATATAATAAAAACTTGGAGCACAATGATTGGTGACTTCCTGAACTTCCTTTGACCCATTGTACAGTATTTTTTATGAATCAACTTTAACAGTAGAGATACACAGACAACCATATCTGTCGTCCAGTCACTGTAATGATGTGTGTGAACATTGGCATAGATATTATTATAGTCCTCTAAATTCACAGCTAACACCCCCGTGGACAGTTTGTATTTGGCAGGGCTGTCCTGCTCCTCTGTCTTTGTGTTGAAGCAGTGACCCATGGTCCTGTAACTCTGTTTGGACAGGGTCAATCCCCTTGGCTCTAGCCTGACAAGCTCTATAATGGCGCTCAGCTTCGAGTGACTGTCTGTGACACCGACCAGGAAACATGGTTCTCATGCCATGTTTCATTTGTCTCTGTTCCAGAAACCTGTGGCGACACCCAAAGCCAAGCCTGTGGCTGCAACTCTGGTCAAGGCAGAAGCAGTGAAATCCACCCCTATTAAAAAAAACAGCTCAGACAGTGACAGTGATGACACTGAGGAGGAGGCTCCTGTAAAAGTAGGTCACAACTGACTAATATCATGCTACCCTGTCCTATAGCAAGTTTATTTTCTTGAAGAGCTTGATATAATTATTTGTTTCAGAATCCTGCACTGACACCCAAAGCTGCTCCTGTGAAACCAGCAAAGGCGAGCCCAGCAGCCCCAGTGAAGCCCAGTATAGTCACCCCCAGTCAGGCTACAGCTGCTCCCAAGACTCCTGCTGCAGGGAAGAAAGCACGGAGCTCTGACAGCGACAGCTCTGACTCAGACAGTGAAGATGAGTTAACTGTAAAGGTAAGTCACACCTAAGAAATAGTAATTTAACCATTCTCCTTGTCACTAATAAAAACAAATATTGAGTTGGTTTTATTCCTGATATAATACCTTGATATATTTTTTTGTTTCAGAAATCAACACAGACCCTGAAAGCTGCTCCTGTGAAACCAGCCAAGGCGATCCCAGCAGCCCCAGTGAAGCCCAGTATAGTCACCCCCAGTCAGGCTAAAGCTGCTGCCAATACTCCTGCTGCAGAGAAGAAAGCACAGAGCTCTGACAGCGACAGCTCTGACTCAGACAGTGAAGATGAGTTAACTGTAAAGGTAAGTCACACTTGAGAAATACACTGAACAAAAATATAAATTCAACATGTAAAGTGAGGGTCCCATGTTTCATGATTTGAAATAAAAGATCCCAGTAATGTTCCGTACGCACTAAAAGCTTATTTCTCTCTAATTTTGTGCACAAATGTGTTTACATCCCTGTTAGTGAGCATTTCTCCTTTGCCAGAATAATCCACCCACCTGACTGGTGTGGCATATCAAGATTCTGGGTAAACAGCATGATTATTACACAGGTGCACCTTGTGCTGGCGACAATAAAAGGCCACTTTAAAATGTGCAGTTTTGTCACACAAAACAATGCCACACATGTCTCAAGTTCTGAGGGAGCGTGCAGTTGGTATGCTGATTGCAGGAATGTTCACCAGAGCTGTTGCCATAGAATTTAATGTTAATTTCTCTACCATAAGCTGCCTCCAACGTCATTTTGGAGAATTTGGCAGTACATCCAACCGGCCTCACAGCGGCAGACAATGTGTAACCATGCCAGCCCAGGACCTCCACAACCGGCTTCTTCACCTGCCGGATTGTCTGAGGAGGGTGGGGTGCTGAGGGGTATTTCTGTCTGTAAAAGCCCTTTTGTGTTGAAAAACTAATTCTGATTGGCTGGGCCTAGCTCCCCGGTGGTTGGGCCTGGCTGCCAAATGGATGGGCTCATGCCCTCCAAGGCCCACCCATGGCTGCACCACTGCCCAGTCATGTTAAATCCATAGATTAGGGTTTAATCAATTGATTTCAATTGATGGATTTCCTTTTATGAAGTGTAACTCAGTAAAATCTTTGAAATTGTTGCATGTTGCGTTCATATTTTTGTTCAGTATAGTAATTAAACCATTTCTTGTCACTAATAAAAACAAATATTGAGTTGGTTTTATTCCTGATATAATGCCTTGATATAATTTTTTGTTTCAGAAATCAACACAGACCCTGAAAGCTGCTCCTGTGAAACCAGCCAAGGCGATCCCAGCAGCCCCAGTGAAGCCCAGTATAGTCACCCCCAGTCAGGCTACAGCTGCTCCCAAGACTCCTGCTGCAGGGAAGAAAGCACGGAGCTCTGACAGCGACAGCTCTGACTCAGACAGTGAAGATGAGTTAACTGTAAAGGTAAGTCACACCTGAGAAATAGTAATTTAACCATTTCTCCTTGTCACTAATAAAAACAAATATTGAGTTGGTTTTATTCCTGATATAATGCCTTGATATAATTTTTTGTTTCAGAAATCAACACAGACCCTGAAAGCTGCTCCTGTGAAACCAGCCAAGGCGATCCCAGCAGCCCCAGTGAAGCCCAGTATAGTCACCCCCAGTCAGGCTACAGCTGCTCCCAAGACTCCTGCTGCAGGGAAGAAAGCACGGAGCTCTGACAGCGACAGCTCTGACTCAGACAGTGAAGATGAGTTAACTATAAAGGTAAGTCACACCTGAGAAATAGTAATTTAACCATTTCTCCTTGTCACTAATAAAAACAAATATTGAGTTTGTTTTATTCCTGATATAATACCTTGATATTTTTTTGTTTCAGAAATCAACACAGACCCTGAAAGCTGCTCCTGTGAAACCAGCCAAGGCGATCCCAGCAGCCCCAGTGAAGCCCAGTGAAGTCACCCCCAGTCAGGCTACAGTTGCTCCCAAGACTCCTGCTGCAGAGAAGAAAGCACAGAGCTCTGACAGCGACAGCTCTGACTCAGACAGTGAGGAGGAGGCTCCTAAGGTTTGTAAAATAATCCTACTATATAGATTCCATTTACTGTACAACGCACAACTTGATCTACTGTAGGTCATAGGAAGTGCAGTAGACCATAAACACCAAAAGTCATTACTTCTGTGATAGTCTCCAGATCTGCATCTGCTCTCTCCCTAAGACCAAGCTGGGGGAAGCTGCTCCAGTCAAGGCTGTAGCAGTGAAATCACCAGAACCAGTGAAGTCCAGCAAACTAGCTATCACTCCCTCAAAACCAGCAGAGAGCTCAGACAGTGACAGCAGTGAGGAGGACATTCCTTTCACGCAGATGAAAGAATATTTGCGCTATTAGAACACGCAAACAGCTTTTTTTCTGTGGAATCATGTCTCGAAAATGTACAACTTTAATGTTGTTTATTTACACTTCTCTGTGTGGATTTGTGTTTCAGACTCCTGCTACAGTCATAGAGGCAGCTCCCAGTAAGGCCTCAGCTCCCAGTAAGGCCTCAGCTCCCAGTAAGGCCTCAGCTCCCAGTAAGACTCCAGCCACCCCTACAGCTCCCAGTAAAGCAGAGACCTCAGACAGTGACACCTCAGACAGTGAAGAGGAGGTTACTGTCAAAGTATGTCACACTTGAGAAATAGTCATTAAACCACTTCCCCTTGTCAATAAGAAAAACAAATATTGAGTTGTTTTATTTCTGAAATAATTATTTGTTCCAGAAACCTGCACAGACACCCAAAGCTGCTCCTGTGAAACCAGCCAAGGCGATCCCAGCAGCCCCAGTAAAGCCCAGTGTAGTCACCCCCAGTCAGGCTACAGTTGCTCCCAAGACTCCTGCTGCAGGGAAGAAAACACAGAGCTCTGACAGCGACAGCTCCGACTCAGACAGTGAAGAGGAGGCTCCTGTAAAGGTCTGTATCATATGCCAGAAATATATGATTTGATAGTGGTGTTAATCCTGTGATAATTGGTGTATAATCCTAGAACCTTCTTAAACCTGAATCTACTACCAAGCAGAAAACCACCCCAGTCTCAACCCCAAGCAAGGCCAAAGCCTCTCCTAAGACCCCAGCAGCAGCTGCTAAGATGGAGACTGACAGCTCAGATTCCTCTGACAGTGAGGATGAGGCTCCAGCCAGGCAGGCCCCTGCCAAGCCCACTTCCAGCCCGGCTAAAACCACACCCAAGGCCCCTGCTGCAGCTAAGAAGGCCGACAGCTCGGACAGTGATGAGTCTGACACTGAGGAGGGCAAGCCAGCTAAAGTAAGTCATATGTTATTAACCTGTTCTAATGTGTTTTTGGTGATGATTTGGCGTCTGCAGTTGTACCTACATTCTGTTTATTTGTTTTTGTTTCTACAGAAGGTCACTGCTACCTCCGTAGCCAAACCTTCAACTCCAGTACAGGAGGAGGACAAAGATTCCTCAGACAGTGAGGATGAAGAAACACCATCGGTCAGTCTCATAGCCCATCAAATTTAACTAGGGCTGTCCCGGACTAAAACAAATCTTTGTCGACCGAAAGTCGTCTGGTCCAAAAAGAAAGTAGTATTTTTCCATATATAGACACACCCTATGTGTTTTAACAAAAATAACTTTATGCATTGAGCTTGTCTGAGGCTTAAAGCTTATGGTTTGATGAAATAAGACAAATGCCTCATGATGGCGCCAGAGATCTAGATAACCAGAAGAGAACCTGACTCCACTATTCTCCTCCCTCTCCTGCTGGCTTTCACAGGTTCTGCCATTACTCTCCTGAAGTTGCCAGTAATAGGCTACATGAGGAGTTAGCAAACGTTTCATGTGGAATGCAAATTTATCTTACCAATCCTACCCATCTGTGTGCCAGTTCATATGCACATTTTTATGAAACAGTTTAATTTAATTTATAATAACGGCTTCATATCTGAAAATCATGGTCATGTGGTTAATACAAATTCTATCCAAATCTAAATGAAAAAGTAACCAACTATGTCAAATGTGTCTACATAAAGCCAACAAATAAAAACTGCAGCTTGCAGGTAGAAAGTATCCTGATAAAATAAATATCCTATAATTTACATTGGCTACACATGGCCACCTAAATATAAATGGTACCAGCACCCAAAATGAGTACCAGAACATATTTCAGTCCAAGTCAAACACTGATGAGAAGTAATCATGTAGGCATATTTTATGATGTTTCAACTAGCTCAGAGCATGACATGTTTTGCTTTCATGCTAAGTGGTTATCAAAAGGGAGAGAGCTGGGGAGATTTTTCAGGTAGCCTATGGCCTACTTCTATTTGTGCGCGTCTTTACTCAACATGGACAGGAGCGCTCCAAATAAAAGACAATGACTAAATTGACCAAACTCGTAAATTAAATGAAATAAACCAAAACTAGTTTCTCACAAGTGTAGCATAGGTTGTGCGCTCTGTTAATAATGTGTCCACTCCGACAATGACACGGGGAAGACTGGAATAATAATATTTAATGCATTAAAATAACTAACATAACCAGAGTAACAAACATTGTAGATTATAAATTCTAGGAATTAAAGGTAAATGTACCACTGGTGATATACAGTACCAGACAAAAGTTTGGACACACCTACTCATTCAAGGGTTTTTCTTTATTTTTACATTGAAGAATAGTAGTGAAGACAAAACTATGAAATAACACTTATGGAATCATGTAGTAACCAAAAAAGAGTTAAACGAATCCAAATAGATGTTAGATTCTTCAAGTTGCCACCCTTTGCCTTGATGACAGCTTTGCACACTCGTTGCATTCTCTCAACCAGCTTCACCTATAATAATTTTCCAACAGTCTTGAAGGAGTTCCCACATATGCTGAACACATGTTGGCTGCTTTTGCTTCACTCTGCGGTCCAACTCATCCAAACCATCTCAATTGGGTTGAGGTCGGGTGATTGTGGAGGCCAGGTCATCTGATGCAGCACTCCATCACTCTCTTTAGTCAAATAGCCCTTACACAGCCTGGAGGTGTGTTGGGTCATTGTCCCGTTGAAAAACAAATGATAGTCCCACTAAGTGCAAACCAGATGTTATGGTGTATCGCAGCAGAACGCTGTGGTAGCCATGCTGGTTAAGTGTGCTTTAAATTCTAAATAAATCACTTACAGTGTCACCAGCAAAGCACCCCCACACCATCACACCTCCTCCTCCATGCTTCACGGTGGGAACCACACATGCGGAGATCATACGTTCACCTGCTCTGCATCTCACAAAAACACGGCGGTTGGAACCAAAAATCTCAAAGGACAGATTTCCACCGTTCTAATGTCCATAGCTAGTAATTCTTGGCCAAATTAAGTCTCTTCCTCTTATTGGTGTCCTTTAGTAGTGGTTTCTTTTCAGCAATTCGACCATGAATGCCTGATTCACGCAGTCTCCTCTGAACATTTGATGTTGAGATGTGTCTGTTACTTGAACTCTGTGAAGCATTTAGTTGGGCAGCAATTTCTCAGGCTGGTAACTGAATGAACGTATCCTCTGCAACAGAGGTAACTCTGGGTCTTCCTGTCCTGTGGTGGTCCTCATGAGAGCCAGTTTCATCATAGCATGGTTGTTTTTTACGACTGTACTTGAAGAAACTTTCAAAGTTCTTAATTTTCTGGATTGACTGACCTTCATGTCTTAAAGTAATGATGGACTGTCGTTTCTCTTTGCTTATTTGAGCTGTTCTTGCCATAATATGGACTTGGGTTTTTACCAAATATGGCTATCTTCTGTATACCACCCCTACCTTGTCACAACAAAACTGATTGGCTCAAACGCATTAAGAAGGAAAGAAATTTCACAAATGAACTTTTAACAAGGCACACTTGTTAATTGAAAGGCATTCCAGGTGACTACCACATGAAGTTGGTTGAGAGAATGCAAAGAGTGTGCAAAGCTGTCGTCAAGGCAAAGGGTGGCTACTTTGAAGAATCTCAAATATAAATTATATTTTGATTTGTTTGACACTTTTGTTTACTACATGATTCCATATGTGTTATTTCATATTTTTGATGTCTTCACTACTTTTCTACAATGTAGAAAATAGTACAAAATAAAGAAAAACCCTGGAATGAGTAGGTGTGTCCAAACCTTTAACTGGTACTGTTTAGTCGAGCAGTAACAAATATATACAACCTCAGTCGACCAACAGCCAAACAATCGACCAATCAACTAATTGGGGTCAGCCCTAAATTACAGTCCAGCAGAGGTTTGTACGGTATGGACGATGTAGGGATGTCATGGAACACAGTCCAATGGGTATGTACGGTACGGGTGATGTAGGGATGTCATGGAACACAGTCCAACGGGTATGTACGGTACGGGTGATGTAGGGATGTCATGGAACACAGTCCAACAGGTATGTACTGTACGGGAGATGTAGTGATGTCATGGAACACAGTCCAACAGGTATGTACGGTACGGGAGATGTAGGGATGTCATGGAACACAGTCCAACGGGTATGTACGGTACGGAAGATGTAGGGATGTCATGGAACACAGTCCAACAGGTATGTACGGTACGGGTGATGTAGGGATGTCATGGAACACAGTCCAACGGGTATGTACGGTACGGGTGATGTAGGGATGTCATGGAACACAGTCCAACAGGTATGTACTGTATGGGAGATGTAGGGATGTCATGGAACACAGTCCAACGGGTATGTACGGTACGGGTGATGTAGGGATGTCATGGAACACAGTCCAACAGGTATGTACGGTACGGGTGATGTAGGGATGTCATGGAACACAGTCCAACAGGTATGTACGGTACGGGTGATGTAGGGATGTCATGGAACACAGTCCAACAGGTATGTACGGTACGGGTGATGTAGGGATGTCATGGAACACAGTCCAACAGGTATGTACGGTACGGGAGATGTAGGGATGTCATGGAACACAGTCCAACAGGTATGTACGGTACGGGAGATGTAGTGATGTCATGGAACACAGTCCAACAGGTATGTACGGTACGGGAGATGTAGTGATGTCATGGACATTCTTTCTGGACTGCTAATTGTTCATTTTTCCACCAACACCATATTGGTTCCTTATTCATATTGCACTTCATGCCTTGACAGAAGGTTGAAGCTGTTCCAGTCATACCTACAACTGAAACAGCAGCTGAGGAAAACAGCAGTGATGATCCAACCGATATTGAAGGATCTCCTCCTGAAGGTACACCAGCCCAGACCTCACTCCTGTCATGTGTTGTTTTTTGGTGTTGACCATTTTGCTTGGTGTAGTTGCATTTTGGTTAGTTCTGTGTCTGTGGCTATCTATGACCTCCTCCTTTCCATGACAGTCCCTGAGGTAGACACACCCCCTGCCTCTGGGCCAGAGAGTGCAAAGGAGGAGGAGGACCCAGAGAGTCCCCAGAAGGTCCTAAAGACGGACACTTCGTCAGAGAAGCCCAAGACAGAGGATCAGATAGTGACCTCTACAACATCAGAGGACAAGAGTGACACCCCTGAACTCCCATCAGAAGCCCCTGCTACGGGTAAGACCAGCCATTTCTCCCCACCTGGTCTAGAAGAACCATACGTGGACTCCACTGACAACTTGGATCACATCATAATGCACATCATAATGCAGTATCTAAATTAACAAATGACAGGAACATAAGCTAAGTAAAAATGAGTGTTCAACAAAAGTGAAACACAGAGAGAGGACAGTCACAACAGAAACACTGTTCAGAAAGTTTGGGATGAAATAAAAAAGATATGACTTGCCATCATCTTGCAATGAAATAACTGAGAGGGAGAAAAACAAGCAAAATACAGTCAAACAAGTAAATTACCAGTCTTATGAAATGTATTTTTAAATGTATCTTTAGCTGCTGAGATCAGAACTGCTTTCGAAGAGGAGTCAAAGGAGTGTGTTGACCCAGTTATCACCAATTCAGCATCTGAAGACTTGGAGGTAAGTAAAGTAATCAATGATGTAACCCTTTGTCTGTGAGACACCCTGTGTCTGTGAAGACACCCTGTGTCTGAGACACCCTGTGTCTGAGACACCCTGTGTCTGTGAAGACACCCTGTGTCTGTGAAGACACCCTGTGTCTGTGAAGACACCCTGTGTCTGTGAAGACACCCTGTGTCTGAGACACCCTGTGTCTGAGAAGACACCCTGTGTCTGTGAAGACACCCTGTGTTTGAGAAGACACCCTGTGTCTGAGAAGACACCCTGTGTCTGAGAAGACATCCTGTGTCTGAGAAGACATCCTGTGTCTGAGAAGACACCCTGTGTCTGAGAAGACATCCTGTGTCTGAGAAGACATCCTGTGTCTGAGAAGACATCCTGTGTCTGAGAAGACATCCTGTGTCTGAGAAGACATCCTGTGTCTGAGAAGACACCCTGTGTCTGTGAAGACACCCTGTGTCTGAGCCCTGTGTCTGAGAAGACACCCTGTGTCTGAGAAGACACCCTGTGTCTGTGAAGACATCCTGTGTCTGAGAAGACACCCTGTGTCTGTGAAGACACCCTGTGTCTGAGCCCTGTGTCTGAGAAGACACCCTGTGTCTGAGAAGACACCCTGTGTCTGAGAAGACATCCTGTGTCTGAGAAGACACCCTGTGTCTGTGAAGACACCCTGTGTCTGAGCCCTGTGTCTGAGAAGACACCCTGTGTCTGAGAAGACACCCTGTGTCTGTGAAGACACCCTGTGTCTGTGAAGACACCCTGTGTCTGAGAAGACATCCTGTGTCTGAGAAGACACCCTGTGTCTGAGAAGACATCCTGTGTCTGAGAAGACACCCTGTGTCTGTGAAGACACCCTGTGTCTGAGCCCTGTGTCTGTGAAGACACCCTGTGTCTGCTGAGACACCCTGTGTCTGTGAGACACCCTATGTCTGTGAGACACCCTGTGTCTGTGAGACACCCTATGTCTGTGAGACACCCTGTGTCTGTGAGACACCCTGTGTCTGTGAGACACCCTATGTCTGTGAGACACCCTGTGTCTGTGAGACACCCTGTGTCTGTGAGACACCCTGTGTCTGTGAGACACCCTGTGTCTGTGAGACACCCTATGTCTGTGAGACACCCTGTGTCTGTGAGACACCCTGTGCACGGCTGATATGAAACAATAAATCAAAGTGACCAAATGCTTTGATTGAAAGTTTTGCTTTGATCTAAACAATATTCTATTGTTGTTGCCCCTCTGTTTTTCATCACCATGTAGCCTGAAAAAGTGACCATTGAGACAATTGTTGAGACAATCCCCACAGAGACAGAGGAGCCAAACACTGATACCCCAACACCTGGATCAAAGAGGAAGAGGAGTAAGGAGACAACGGACGCAACTCCCAAGAAGAAGAAGATGAAGAAGAAGAAGAAGGGGGAGGTTGAAGAGAATGGGCAGCCTGCAGTAGAGGAGGATGGTGATGAGTCCAGTCTGGACACAAAGGGGTTGGAGCTGACTCCATCAGGTATACTATCCAGAGCTCTCTAACCCTGTTTCCAGAGAGCTACCATCCTGTAGGTTAACTTCAACCCTGTTCCTGGAAAGCTAGTGTCCTGTAGGTTTTAACTCAAACCCAATGTAGCACACCTGATTCTAAAACATTAGCTGGTTGATAAGCTGAATTATGTTAGTTACAACTGGAGTTGGAGTTAAAACCTACAGGAGGGTAGATCTCCAGGAACAGGGTTGGAGTTAAAACCTACAGGAGGGTAGATCTCCAGGAACAGGGTTGGAGTTAAAACCTACAGGACATTAGCTCTTCAGGAACAGAGTTTGAGTTAAAACCTACAGGAGGGTAGATCTCCAGGAACAGGGTTGGAGTTAAAACCTACAGGACATTAGCTCTTCAGGAACAGAGTTTGAGTTAAAACCTACAGGACATTAGCTCTTCAGGAACAGAGTTGGAGAGCCCTGAGAGAAAGAGGCACAAGAGAAAGCTAATGATAATTATACCTGGACCATAAACAACCCTTAACCACTACTAGGCAAAGGGTAGGGCTAGGGGATGCCTTTTATTACCTGCTAAATAACTGAATGTAACCTGTAACCATCATCTATAGTCAACATTTCTGTTACATCGATTTTCTCCATTTTACAGACGATTCCAAGGTGGATACCACCCCGGCTTCAGAGTCTGGCTCCACCACTCTTGTTCTGTCAGCAAAGTCACTCAAGAAAAGGAAAAGAAAGAGGGTGAAGAAAAGAAGAGGTGCGAAGGCCGAGAGGGAGTCACCGGAAGAGGACGAAAAAACAGACTTCGTCCCAAAAAAAATAAAAATAAAAAAGAGCAAGAAAAACACAGCATCCAACCTGACACCACCAACCAACAACCAGACCAAGGAAACTCCAAAGACCACAGCTGCTAAGAGGCCTCTTCCTCCCACCCCTGAGCCGGAGGAGCTAGAGACTCCCAAAAAGAAGAAGAAGAAGAAGAAGAAAGTTGCAGAGAAAAGGAGCGCTGTGAAGGAAAATACAACTCCAGGCATTGAAACAAAGAAGAAAAAGAAGAAGGCTGCTAAAGCTGAAAACACTGTGAAAGACTCTGCAATCTCAACTCCTGAACCGAGCCTTACACCAGAGACCCCCAAAAACAAAAAGAGTAAGTGCAATGCGGGACAAACAAGAAAGGTTGCTTCTCTAAGTATTAAATTAATTTGTTGTGTGTTTCCATTATCATTGGGTTCTACAGAGAAAAACAAGCTGACAGAGAAAAAGGAGAAAATTAAAACTGCATGGAAAACACCAGTAAAAGCCTCAACAGGACTTTTGCCTAACACAGAAGTGACTAAGGTATGGGACAGAAACACTATCTGGGGCATAGGTGCATATCAATAGAAAATTATGCATTATGCAAATAGTGTTATTTGGATGCATAAAATAGTTATAATGGCACTGATATTTACTTTTTTCTTTTTCTTAAGAACAATAAGTCCTCCAAAAAGAAATAATCCAATGGTGAAATTTGAGGTACATATACATCATATATTCTGTCATTTTCCCAGAGCCCAAAATGACTTACATCATTTCTCAAATTTAATGTTACTTTGCAGGAGATGGTGGATATCTTCTCCAGGGAATGAAGTGGAGCTGCCAACGTCAATCAGAAGACCACCTGGTGCCTGAGGTTTCAACCAAAAGAAGGGGAAACTGGAGTTCTGGCCTGTACATGTACTTTAGGTTCTACACATGTATTTTAGGGGAACATCTGTATTGTGTTACTAACAACACAATCTATGTTTTAACCATATATTCTATAAGCTTGCTAAACCAGGCATGTATTGACATGAAAAAGGCAAAATAATCATACCATTCTATTTGAAATGTTGAATAAACGGGACACAGAAACTAACACATTTGCACAGCCTGATGGAACGTAAACCCATCGTCAGTGTATTTGCCAAGTCCTAACCCATGATAAAACAATCATTAGGTATTAATATGTCCTTGGTCTAGCATTGCTGTCTTGATAATGTTGTAGGGTGTAGTACTCTTGCATGTTGTGGGTTTTCCTTTTTGTTCTTTAAGCTGTGAACACTTCCACATAATTGTGTATAAGGTAAGGGATTGTTAGGACTCAAAATGGGGAACACTTGTAGCAAATGTCACTCCAAATACTGTACTATGCACCTCACGAATCCTATTGCTGAGCCCATAGCCTTGTGTTTTAGCACTTATGTTAGACCCATACACCTATGCAGAGGAAGGTTCTGGGGGACCAGAGGAGGATAGCTGATCTGACTGACTCAGAGAATTTGCTGAACTCCCATGTTTACAAATCAGTATTTGTGTCACATTCTTGTGAAAACAAACTTTTCTTCCATTTGTCATTTTCTGATTGTTCATTATCAATAAAAATGGTTTAATCTCTTAATCTGGTTTCTTTATTCATAAAAGCTTATGAAAAAGTGAATATCTATAGCATGAATATAAAATCATATTGTTGCCAGCCACTTGTGTATGAACCTTTCAGTCCAAAGCTGACTGGGCAGTCAATTCTCTCAGACCATAATTGGGAGCATTGAACAGTGCTAGCCTTTGAGTTTGACAGTATCTTTTAACATTTTAACAATTGATTTAGCAATATATGCACATACCTATGAATAGAATGTAGTTCATATGAACAAACAATTAACAAACATATCAATGCAGCAGAATGTCACAAGTTAGTCCTCAGATTTATTAGAACAGCAATAGAGATTTATGTGATACAAGTCCTTTACAATCCACACTCCATCTCAGTTGGAAAGGTGTCCTGGGGGAGCTGGTCATAATTATGATGTCACAACTGTCTCCAGCACCTTAGCCACTTGGTCAGCATTCATGTTGTCAAGGGCCACACTGCTTTCCTTACCAAAATCTGCAATACAGGTACATGAACGAACCAAATGAATGCATGGCCATAAACATTGCATTTGACTTGACATAGAGCGGTGACAGATGTGAGTCGCCTAGCTACTGAAACAATGCTCTCACCAGATCTTGCCCAAAGCTTAGGCTGAACACCTGAGCACTCCCTGATGAGGATGGGGAATGTGGGGTTTGCCTTCTTCAGTTCCACATAGTGCTGTTCCACAAAATCCCTGGAGAACATGGAATAATAAATAATCAAGTTAAATAACTTTTACAATTCATAACACTGAAATAGCTAGCTAATAAACAAGGGTTTTCTATTTATATTAATAGTAAATGTTGAATATTAAGATACATAATAGAAACGATGTTGTAGAGCTGTAGTTAGATACATATGCATGATCTACAAATTATTTCAGATGAGTTTATTCTATATTAAATTGCGATTGTTCGCTAACTACTGTATGTTTACATGTAGCATGCCTGGCAGTATATTGTGCTAGCTATGAGGACAGAGTAGCTAACTATTTCGATTTCACGAAAATATGACTGTTGTCAAATTAATAAAATTACCTTGCTCCTTGACTCGCAGGCGATGTCTGGCACAAATGTAGACGAATCTCTCGAAGGTTTTTAGCAAGGTTAGAGCCAATACCTCTTACTACGGAAGCGGCCATGATGGTTCACCAGCTTTAGATGAATGTTGCTGAACCCACCCACTCTCCATATCAACAAATCACATTCAAGAAGCTTTGCTAAATTCGAGAATTCACCCAATTACATTCCACGTTTAAGGTTGACGTAACGTTTGCGCCGCAAATCAAGACCATACCAATCGAAGGTTGACTGTCATTTCCGTTTTCACAGCAGCACACATCACCATCAACAACATAGTTAGGTTATAAATCTAGCAATAGTTGATCGCAAACTTTTAGTTTTACTTGAGTGAGACCAACTTCTTTCAACATGCCGGAACGAGAACGAGGAGAACGAGAGAGTAAGTTTAATTTATTTGGCATTGTGTGAGCTAACGTCAGCTAGCTAGCCAACTAACAAAGATAGCTGATGTTCGCTAATGATAACTTTCCCCATTTGTCTGTGCAGCTAACGTTACTGAATATTACGTTTACACGTTGCATTAGCAATGTATATAGCTATATGGATTCATATTTCCAGACTCAAAAGACAACCGTAACTAACTAGCTAGGGGTGTTTGTTAGTTAGCAAGCTATGATAGGTAGCTAACTAACTAGCTGCTGTTAAATAGCCTGTCTGAGTAGCCACTGTTTGGCCATCGTGCAAAGAAAAAGTAACCTCTCAATTACCTCATTTTATATGTATAACTGCTCAATATGTCTATTTTGATAGCCATTTGTGAACTCTTAGCTAATTGGTGTTTTACTGCAGTGGCGTCAACCACGTATTAATTATTTAGTACAAGTTAACCTCATTCGATGCAGTCAAAGTGAAGCGCGCTCCAATTGGCACAGTTGCCAGTTCTCCCCGGGAAAATGGCGTCCGCAGGTACTAACTTCTTTATTTTACAGCGGAGTCGTTCTCCAACCCTCTGGCTCCGGATGGGCATGAGGTGGAGGACCACCGGTCAGCACTTCAGTAAGTGAGGCTTTTGTTGCCGTTTACAGTATTTGCATGACAACACATTTGGTCACCACATCAGCCTTTGGGTCATGAGAACAGAGGACCCAGTGTGATGACACTTATTGAATATGTCTGAGATGTTTTGATTGGTTCGCCGTACATTTTGGACGAGTACGAATGGGCTGAAAGTCTTCCAAGACTACACATACTGTGCGACTTAACCTCCCCTCGCCTTTTTTTTCAGGTCCAAGCTGACAAATGAGGACTTCCGTAAACTTTTGATGACCCCTCGTGCCACGCCCTCGTCAGCTCCCCCATCCTCCAAATCCTCCAGACATCATGAGTGAGTGATGGATTTACAGTGCCATAGAGTAGTCTGTTGGATCACAAATATATTAATGAAATGGCAGATTTGGGGATTAAGTCCAAGTACACAGTCTTATGAATCAACACTTCTAGAACTGAATGAGCTTTTTTACAGGATGCCCCGGGACTACAGCGAAGAGGATGATCCTGCAGCCCGTAGACGGAAGAAGAAAAGGTGATTCTTTCATTAAGGGTGGCAGAGCCTATAATAACTGTCTTATAATTTGATTAAACGGAATGTTTGTTGTCACACTGCCAGAGGTCTCTCAGCTGTCACCAACTGACCTTTGCCCTCTGCTACCCCTATAAGTTATTACGCCAAGCTGCGTCAGCAGGAAGTGGAGAGGGAGCGGGAGTTAGCTGAGAAGTATCGTGACCGTGCCCGGGAGCGTCGTGATGGCGTCAACAAGGACTATGAGGAGACAGAGCTCATCAGCACAACAGCCAATTACAGAGCAGTGGGGCCCACAGCCGAGGCGTGAGTTTCCCATAATGCTACGGTCTACTCCCCACTGGGAGTGATGGTGTATGGATGTGTTCTGTATGAATGTTCATGGTGATGTATTGTGTCGACAGGGATAATTCAGCAGCTGAGAAGAGACGGCAGATGATCCAAGAATCTAAGTTCTTGGGTGGTGACATGGAACACACTCACTTGGTGAAAGGGTTGGATTTTGCCCTTTTGCAGAAGGTCAGTCTATTGTCCTTTTCATGATGCTAGGGTTCATTAATAAACAGAAGCTTCCTGCCCAGATTCTTGGTCTTTGCCATTAGAATAGCGTTTCAAGTTCTGGGGAGCTGGTCTAGTGGTAGTTCTGCTGCCCCCTGACCAAAATGCCCCTAAGGGCAGTGATTTCATTCCCTTTCCACCAGTCACTTCCTGAGCTTTATCCCTCTTACTGTCTCCCTTATCTACATGTTTAACCTGGACCTGTCAATAAAACTTGAGTCACGTTTTAGAAAAAAGGGGGGTAAAAGAATAGCATTTTAACCTAAAATGAACGAATCTGAAGATGCTTGAGCTCAGATGATCAGTAACAGTCATGTAGTAGTTGTAGAATGCCATCTATATTGTAGAAGATATCTGGTTTGAAGTATGCTGAAGCTAAGGGATGCTAATTCCTTGGCTGTTCCAATGGGACACACTGTCATTGCTCTCTCCCTCGCTGAAAAGAGTGAAAATGCAAAGTAGGTCACCCTGTTCTATCACTCCTGCAGTGTAGACCAAGAGGTGAAGAAAACATCCTCTGCTGTGCCATATAATGGAACAAGCAAGGGACTGTGTCGACCTACAGGAAATAGTTGACATGGATATCATGCTTGTCTACTTGCAGGTACGTGCTGAGATCACCAGCAAGGAGAAGGAGGAGGAAGATATGATTGAAAAAGTAACAAAGGAAGTCAAGTATGTGTATTCATATTTTCCCCACTCTTCATCATTATTTTCTCATAGCATAGAACGTTATTTTTATCCTGAACGAGCTCTCCAGTGTCCTCATTCCAGAGAAATTAACCTGTATTCTTTCCTCCAGGAAAGAGATTGAACCAGAGGAGAAAATAGAGTTCAAGACACGTCTAGGTAATAGTCCTTATCTACTGGAATTTGAGCCCATGTAAAGGTAAATCACTCCAGTTGGTTGGTGGTGTTGACTGTCTTTCTGCTCCACCCTCAGGAAGGAATATCTACCGGATCATGTTCAAGGGCCGCCAGTTTGAGAGGAATGAGCTGTTCCTGCCCGGCCGTATGGCATACGTAGTGGACCTGGAGGATGAGTACGCAGACACCGACATCCCCACCACACTGATCCGCAGCAAGGCCGACTGCCCCACCATGGAGGTCCGACTGCACTGCAGACCACAATAACATAGAATGTCTATTAGTCATGGTTTATATAGAGGTATGCATAACTTTTCTCTCTTCAGGCTCAGACAACTCTCACCACCAACGACATTGTCATCAGCAAGCTGACCCAGATCCTGTCCTACCTGCGACAAGGGACCCGCAACAAGAAGATGAAGAAGAAGGAAAAAGGAGGTTGGCCTTAATGACTTTGATTGGTTCACAACTGGATACTGATACCTACCCCTTTTTTCATGGCATCCGTTTGTTTATCTACAGTTCACAATTAAGTGATTTCCAGTGGTTTCTTCTTACAGGGGTGAAAATTGATGAGAAGAAAGTTCCAGGACCAGAGGCAGACGTAAGGTCAGTGTTATTGCTTTCCATAAAGGCAGTTTTCAGTTAAACACTTTCTGTTTCTTTGGAGATCTGTTGTTCCCATTGAACTTGAACCATTCCTTTCTCCATCCTAACAGCATCTTCGATGACATCGGGGACTACGCCCCATCTACCTCCAAGGCCATCCGGGACAAGGAGAAGGAACGCTACCGGGAGAAAGAGAGGGACCGGGAGCGGGACAGAGAGAGGGAGCGGGAGAGGGAGAGAGAAAGAGACAAGGAGGAAGAAAAGAGACGCCACAGCTACTTCGAGAAGCCCAGAGCAGATGACGATGAGACCGTGGAGACTGAGACAGGTAATTCATCAACCATATCATACAAATAACATGCTCTTTTTAAAATGTATTATTGATCCCCATTCAACCCAATTACACATTCTGACCTCTGGCCTGTCTATCCTCTTCGGACCATACAGGTCCAGGATCAGTGAAGGACCAGATCAAGCTGATCAATGAGAAGTTTGCAGCAACTCCCCAGTGGCCAGGAGAAACATATCCTTTTCACTGTTTGGGCCAGAGAGCCACATTATCTTGGCTTACATATCTAGACTTGACAATGTCTTCATTCCCAGTATTTAGACTGGATAGAGGGGACATGTGTCTTCATTCCCAGTATTTAGACTGGATAGAGGGGACATGTTTTGTCCGCTGGCCTCCTTAACTGCGAGCTACTGCTGGGTCACGTGGCCGTAAAGAGGAGAAGCTCGGAGACTTCTTTGGCATGTCCAACAGCTATGCTGAGTGTTACCCAGCTACGTGAGTCCCCCGATTCATCCGTCACATCACTGTACTTAAGTAGGGTGGACACTGGGCTTAATATACCAGGTAATTTGCTGTAGTGTGTGTACCTGTGTGATATGGGCGTTCTCTCTCTGTTCTCAGTATGGACGACTTGGCTGTGGACAGTGATGAAGAGGTGGACTACACCAAGATGGACCAGGTTGGTGCTTCATCTTTTAATCCTTAGTCCCCTCCTAGATAGACCTTTGGGTTGATAGTCTGCCATCATGTCTTTCTAGTCATGTGACAGTTAGTTGTGGTGTGGTTGACATACTTTTGACCTCCGTTTTTGTCTCTGACCTCTATAGGGTAACAAGAAGGGTCCTCTTGGTCGCTGGGACTTTGACACTCAGGATGAATACAGTGAATACATGAACAACAAGGAGGCTCTGCCAAAGTAGGTTATCTTAGCGCTTTGTCTCAACAATGAACCTGGAATCCCTTGTTTCATACGTTCATTATAGCACACATCATTCGATTCCTTGGCATTTCTATGAAAGGCTTTTAATTGGGCCAGGTAATTCAATATTAATTGCGGACAAACTGTTTGTCCTTTCAGGGCTGCTTTCCAGTATGGCATCAAGATGTCTGAGGGGAGGAAGACTCGCCGCTTCAAGGAGACCAATGAGAAGGCAGAGCTGGACAGGCAGTGGAAGAAGATCAGTGCTGTGAGTGGATGGTTTAATGGCTCTGTTAACAGGGTTGTGAGTGGGTGCTTTAATAGCTCTTAACAGGGTTGTGAGTGGACGGTTTAATGGCTCTTAGCAGGGTTGTGAGTGGATGGTTTAATGGCTCTGCCAACCTCTCTGGGATATGTGGGACGGTAGCGTCCCACCTCGCCAGTGAAAATGCAGGGCGCAAAATTCAAAACAACAAATCTCATAATTAAAATTCCTTAAGTATACAAGTATTTTACACCATTTTAAAGATATACTTCTCGTTAATCCAGCCACAGTGTCTGATTTCAAAAATTCTTTACAGCGAAAGCACCACAAACGATTGTTAGGTCACCACCAACTCACAGAAAAACACAGCCATTTTTCCAGCCAAAGAGAGGAGTCACAAAAAGCACAGAGGTAAAATTAATCACTAACCTTTGATCTTCATGAGATGGCACTCATAGGACGTCATGTTACACAATACATGTATGTTTTGTTCGATAAAGTGCATATTTATACAAATCTAATTTTACATTGGCGCGTTACGTTCAGTAGTTCTAAAACATGCGGTGATTGTGCAGAGAGCCACATCTATTTACAGAAATACTCATTATAAATGTTGATGAAAATACAACTGTTATAAATGGAATTAGAGAGATACTTCTCCTTAATGCAACCGCTGTGTCAGATTTCAAAAAAACTTTACGGAAAAAGCAAACCATGCAATAATCTGAGTCGTCTAGCGTTCAGACAACAAAGCAGCCAAAAAGATATCCGCCATATTGGGTGGTCGACATTAGTCAGAAATGGCATTAAATATTCACTTACCTTTGATCTTCATCAGAATGCACTCCCAGGAATCGCAGTTCCACAGTAAATGTTTGTTTTGTTCGATAATGTTTATCATTTATGTACAAATACCTTCTTTTGTTAGGGCGGATGGTAAACAAATCCAAAAGCTTGTCCAGATCCCGCCGAACGTCGGACTAAAAGTTCCGTTACAGCCCGTAGAGACTTGTCAAACTAAGTATAGAATCAATCTTTAGGATGTTATCATAAAACTTCAATAATGTTCCAACAGGAGAATTCCTATGCCTGTAGAAAAGCAATGAAACAAGAGCTAACTCTCTCGTGCCCGCGCCTCAGACCCTGTGGCAATCTGCCTGACACCTGACTCATTCCTCTCTCATTCGGTCCCACTTCACAGTAGAATCCTCAAAGTTCTAAAGAATGTTGACATCTAGTGGAAGCCTTAGGAAGTGCAACATAACCAATATCCCACTGTATCTACAATAGGGGTTGCGTTAAACTACAAGCCTCAGATTTCCTACTTCATGGTTGGATTTTTCTCATGTTTTCACCAGACATCAGTCAGTTTTTTTTCTATCCAATACTACTAATAATATGCATATATTAGCATCTAGGACAGAGTAGCAGGCAGTTTACTCTGGGCACCTTATTCAGCCAAGCTACTCAATACTGCCCCCCTGTCACCAAGAAGTTAACAGGGTTGTGAGTGGGCGGTTTAATGGCTCTTAGCAGGGTTGTGAGTGGACGGTTTAATGGCTCTTAGCAGGGTTGTGTGTGGACGGTTTAATGGCTCTTAGCAGGGTTGTGAGTGGATGGTTTAATGGCTCTTAACCTCTCTGGTACAAGTGGGATGGTAGCATCCCACCTCGACAGCCAGTGAAATTGCAGGGCGTCAAATTCAAAACAGAAGTCCCATATTTAAAATTCCTCATACATACAAGTATCATAAACCATTTTAAAGATAAACGTCTTGTAAATCCAACCACAGTGTCAGATTTCAAAAAGGCTTTACGGCAAAAGCACACTTTGCGAATGTTAGGTCAGCACCTAGCCACAAAAACCAATACAGCCATTTTCCAGCCAAGGAGAGGGCTCACAAGTCAGAAATTGCATTAAAATGAATCACTTACCTTTGATCTTCATCTGATGGCACTCCCAGGTCTCCATGTTAGACAATAAATGTTTGTTTTGTTTGATAAAGTTCATCTTTATGTCCAAATACCCCCTTTTTGTTTGCGTTTAGTCCAGTAATCCAAATGCACAATGCGTGGGCACTAAGTCCAGACAAAAAGTCCAAATGGTTCCAATAGTTTGTAGAAACATGTCAAACAATGTTTTTATCATAAATCTTCAATAATATTCCAACCAGACAATTCCTTTGTCTTTAGAAATTAAAAGGAACGGAGCTCGTGCTCACAGCCGCATACATGACTTAACTAAAGGCTTTCAACCAGACCCCTGATTCAAACAGCTCTTATTCTCCCCCCCCCCTTCATAGTAGAAGCCTGAAACGTTCTAAAGACTTTTGACATCTAGTGGAAGCCTTAGGAAGTGCAATCTGACCCCATAGACAGTAAATTGTATGGGCAATCACTTAAAACTACAAACCTCATATTTCCCACTTCCTGGATGGATTTCCCTCAGGTTTTCGCCTGCCATATCAACTCTGTTATACTCAGACATTATTTTAACAGTTTTGGGAACTTTAGAGTTTTCTATCCAAATCTATTAATTATATGCATATCCTATGCAGGCAGTTTCATTTGGGCACGCTTTTCATCCAAAATTCCAAATGCTGCCCCCTACCCTAGTGAAGTTAACAGGGTTGTGAGTGGATGGTTTGATGTCTCTGTTAACAGGGTTGTGACAGTTATCAGGGTATACTGAGACATAAACCAGGAAAGGTTGTTTTATTAATCATGTGTTTTGTCTGCCACAGATCATTGAGAAGAGGAAGAAGGCTGAGGCAGATGGGTGAGTACATTTCCTTCAGTCTGTTTTCCTTCTGACATCCTACAGTTAATGTACATGACTCAGCGCAGACAGACAGTAAGATGGTGGTGGGAGAGGACTGAGAGCAGACAGTATATGATAGGAAGGTGGTGGTATGAGAGACTTGTCAGAGCCGCTCACTGTGCTGTACAGTAGTGACCTGCATTTTGCTCACACTCCAAAAGGAGGAAAACGTCTCAAGTACAACTGCCTCATCTCTCCACTCCAGAAATACTGCATCATGCAAGATGCTGCCTAAAATATTCTCAAACATAAATGGTAGATTGTCAATTATGATGTTAAATTCCCACTGCTCTATATTAATTTTACTTTTTATTTCAGGGAGAAACCGAAGAGGCCAAAGTATTAATGTTCTCCCATCTTACATAATTTGGAACATGTTGAAAATCTTGCAATATATTGTATGCTAAAAATCCTGTTTGTATTTTGTGGAATACTAGATTGTGTATTATGATTACTTTATCTTTTTGTCTTGGACATGTAACCATGGAAATGTAACCATGAATGAGAAATTGGAGCACAATGTTATGCAGCTTTTACAAACTGTCAATGTCTCTTAGGTAACATCCAATAAATAAGAATGAAAAAGTTCATTGCTTTGTCATACATTTTATTTCTAAGAAATGTCATACGACAAACACTTGACTTTTCCCACATTTTGTTAGTGTAGATCTACACAGTGTAGATTTTTTTGGTTCACAATCTACTGTCAAAGTAGAAAAATTCTAACATTTGTATAAAAAAAATTGAAACATTTAGATAAATATTCAACCACCTGAGTCAATACATGTTAGAATCACCTTTGGCAGCGATTACAGCTGTGAGTCTTTCTGGGAAGTTTCTAAAGAACTTTCTGCACCTGGATTGTCCAACGTTTTACAAAAAAATGTATTCTTTAAGTGCTGTCAAATTGGTGGATGATCATTGTTAGACAACCATTTTCAGGTCTTCCCACACACTTACAAGCAGATTTAAGTCAACTACTTCAGCCACTCAGGGACATTCACTGTCTTGGTAAGCAACTCCAGTGTAGATTTGGCTTTGTTTTAGGTTATTGTCCTGCTGAAAGGTTAATCTCCCAGTGTCTGGTGGAAAGCAGACTGAACCAAGTTTTCCTCTAGGATTTTGCTTGTGCTTATCTCTATTCCGTTTACTTTTTGTGTCTTGAAACTCCCCAGTCCTTAACTATTACAAGCGTACCCATAACCATGATGCAGCCACCACTATCCTTGAAAATATGGCGTGAGATGCTCTGTAAGGTATTGGATTAGCCCCAAACATAAATTCACTTGTTCTTTGCCACATTTATTGCCTTGTTGCAAAAAGGAATATTCTAATTCTGTACAGGCTTTTGTTTCTGTTGGGTTAGTATTGTGGAGTAACTACAGCGCTGTTGCTCCATCAGTTTCACAGCCATTAATTGTAAACCGTTTTAAAAAGTCACCATTTGGCCTCATGGTGAAATCACTGAGCGGTTTCCTTCATCTGAGTTATGAAGGACGCCTGTGTCTTTGTAGTGACAGTGTATTGATACACCATCCAAAGTGTAAATAACTTCACCGTGCTCAAAAGGATATGTCTGCTTTTTACATTTTTATACATATAGGTGTCCTTTGCAAGGAATTGGAAAATCTCCCTGGTCTTTGTGGTTGAATCTGTGTATGAAATTCACTGCTTGACTGAGGGGCCTTACGATTATCTGGGTATGAGGTAGTCAGTGTTAAACACTATTGCACAGAGTCCATGCAACTTATGACTTGTTAACTACATTTGTACTCCTGAACAAAAATAAACCCAACATGTAAAAAGTGTTGGTCCCATGTTTCATGAGTTGAAATAATGTTCCATATGCACAGAATACTTATTCTCAAATGTTGTACACAGAATTGTTTACATCCCTGTTAGTGAGCATTTCTACTTTGCTAAGATAATCCATCTCCCGGTCAGGTGTGGCATGCCAAGAAGCTGATTCAACAGCATGATCATTACACAGGTGCTGGGGACAAAAAGGCCACTAAAATGTGCAGTTTTGTCACAACACAATACCACAGATGCTTTGAGGGGGCATGCAGACTACAGGAATGTCCACCAGAGCTGTTGCCAGAGAATTTAATGTTCATGTCTATACCTTAAGCTGCCCCCATTTTCGTTTTAAAGAATTATGCCCAACCGGCCTCACAACCATAGACTGTATGGCGTCATGTGGGCGAGCGGTTTGCTGATGTCAACTTAGTGAACCCCAGTGCCCCATGGTGGAGGTGGGATTATGGTACGGGCAGGCATAAGCTACGGATAATGAACACAATGGCATTTTATCGATGGCAATTTGAAAGCAGAAATACCGTGACGAGATCCATTGTGCCATTCAACCGCCACCATCACCTCATGTTTAGAATAGAATAAAACTTTGACATTTGTCTTTGGCATCACCTTCCATTAAAATAATCACATCATACACATTTAAACCAGTCAGTCCATCATGTTGCATACACTAACAACATTGAGGACATTAATACATTCACTCAAATGACCACTGTCCCAACTGCACTAGATAGATAAGTACATATTCCGATACCTTTCATTTTGTATTTAGTAGTCCAACAGCACAAGGAAGGAATGAATGTTTGAACATGTTCTTCTTGGCCATGGGCATTCTGAAGAGCCGGCCAGAGGGAAGTCTCTTGAACTGAGGGTGGGAGGGGTCGCCACCTGAGGGTGTAGAGGGTGGGAGGGGTCGCCACCTGAGGGTGGGAGGGGTCGCCAACGACAGCCAGTGTCTTCCTTTTGGTTGCCTTGTGGAATAGAATGCTCAAGTGTGCATGTGGTCGACCAATTACTTTGCTGACTGTGTGTACTATTCTGGTCAGTTTGCTTTTGCTCCTCATACTCAGATTAACATACCAGACTGTCATATTGAACGTGAGGATGCTCTCCACCAAGCTGCTGTACACCCTCTCCAGAACATCCTGGCTGACCCCAAACCCTTTTAATTTCCTGATTAAGAACAGGTGTTGGCTTGCTTTCAAAAAAAAAAATACAGTCTGCATTCTCTGTAAAACTCAGCTTGTTATCAGCATAATAATGCAGGCACCATGTCACAAGGATCTGTACACAATTCCTGGAAGCTGAACATGTCCCAGTTCTACCATGGCCTACATACCTCACCAGACATGTCACCCATTGAGAATGTTTTGGATGCTCTGGATCGATGTATGACAGTGTGTTCCAGTTCCCTTCAATATCCAGCAACTTTGCACAACCATTGAAGAGGAGTGGGACAACATTCCACAGGCCACAATCAACAGCCTGATCAACTCTATGCAAAGGAGATGTGTTGCGCTGCATGAGGCAAATGGTGATCACACCAGATACTGACTGGTTTTCTGATCCACGCCTCTACCTTTATTTTAAGGTATCTGTGATCAATTGATGCATGTCTGTATTCCCAGGCATGTGAAATCCATAGATTATGGCCTAATTCATTCATTTCAATTGACTGATTTACTTTGAAATTGTTGCATGTTGCGTTTATAGTTTTGGTCAGTATATTTAGGCTTGCCATAACTGAGGGGATGAATACTTATTGACTCAAGACATTTCAGCATTAAATGTTTTACACATTTAAAAAAAAATGTCAAAGTGGACAACAAATCTCAATTCAATCTATTTTCAATTCTGGCTGCAACAACAAAATGTGGAAAAAGTCAAAAGGTGTGAAAACTTTCTGAAGGCACTAACAACATACAATTTGAGCTTGGTTTGTTATTATTTTACCATCACCTAAATTACAATAATCCCCAAATGAATATATCAGAAAAAAGAAGTTTAATCCAGTCCATGGCCTAAATGTGTAGTTCAAAGAAGTTGTGAAAACTACACTATGTAACTAGGGGCACTATGTAACCAAATATATCTTTCCCAGATAAGCTTTCTTTGACAGCCAAAGCCAAATATATACATGTGTTTTTCTATAATTTTGTTATGAGTTCTTCATTCTCCATGTCAGACTCTTGTTCTTTACCCTGTAGAATACAATACATGGTGTTAGGCATAAAAGGTTAGTCTCATACACCTTCCACTGCTTCATATGTTCCATGACCCAACAGAAGAGATGAAGTTTAGTGTCTTACCAGGAAGATGAGTGTGTGGTGTATGATGAGTTCTCTGGTGAGGCGCACCATGTTTGTGTTCATGGCCAGCTCCTGGAACAGTGTTGGGACAAACACCAGCGCCAGGTTCTGAGCTGTCATACGGTTCTCTACACTGTACAGCTGAACTCTAGAAAGAGGTTGGCAACGATGAGCATTAGTCATGCAGGATCATTTTGTTGCCCTGTTAAAATCTTACAATCATTGATCATGTGTTGTTCTTACATGTAGAAGTGTCCACACAGGGCGTTGAGTGTGATTCTGTTGTCAGGGGGCAGCTTCTTCAGGAGTCTGCGGTAGGTAGCCAGTCTAAGGTTCTCTTCTGTGTGGGCTATGGTGACACAGGAATGAATGAGAACCCCATTACTCAAAGTACGGCTTGTATTGAACAACTTGTTAATCTAGATCAGGGCTACTCCAATACTATTTGAGAAGATCCGGTCACACAAATTTCCTAGGTGGCAAAGATCTGGATAGATATTGTAATTTAAAATCGACATAGTAACAAACCCCTACCTCGTGATCCCAAACTGTTCACACCCCTCTTGTTAGCGGAGAGAAAATAGTGCAGCTTAGAAGCTAATTTCCTGAAATTCGACACATTTTGCCATGTCTTATGTTGCGTGTTCATACATCTGAGTGACTCAAACATTACCTCAAAATGTAATTTAAAAAACCTTGGCATGTAATCTGGACATGATAACTACAAGGCTTTCTGGACATGATAACTACAAGGCTTTCTGGACATGATAACTACAAGGCTTTCTGGACATGATAACTACAAGGCTTTCTGGACATGATAACTACAAGGCTTTCTGGACATGATAACTACAAGGCTTTCTGGACATGATAACTACAAGGCTTTCTGGACATGATAACTACAAGGCTTTCTGGACATGATAACTAAAAGGCTTTCCGGACACGATAACAACAAGGCTTAGAAAGCTAGTTCATTAACCTAAACTATGTTAGCTGACATGGGATAGTTGATCAACTGGACATTTCTGACAGGTTATGAATAGCTGTCAGTGACTGACATAAGAAGAGAAACTTCCAATGCAGTAGAACATTTTTAAATATCTCAACAGTAAGTTGAAAGCCTGACTGAGTTTCATATATGAAATATGCCCATACCACAGGAGGTTGGTTGCACCTTAATTGGGAGGACGGTATCGTGGTAATGGCTGGAGCGGAAATGAGTGGAATGGTAACAAATACATCAAACACACGGTTTCAATGCGTTTGATGCCATTCCACCCATTATTATGAGCCGTCCTCCCCTCAGCAGCCTCCATTGGTCCATAGTGACCCTAAACTGTGCCATTGGTTGTGTTCGTGAGCATCAAAGCCGAGATGTATCATGGGTAAATTGTGACCAACTGACTGATCTACAAATAACATTGAGTAATTATTTATGACGCAAGTTGATTTGTAGAACAGTCATTCTCGACTCGCCTTTAAAGTCGGCTGCAATGTTGACACTGACTTCCATTCTTGCATCCTTCTCTCCTCGCCATTTTTTCAAAACCCATTTAATGATAAGGTCTCTATTTTTAGAAGAGACAAAATTCACAAATTCAACAGCACAACGGCAGAGTCATGTCTTAAGTGTAAAACTAACAATGACTCAATAATCCATGCTTTCTGGAAATCCTATAAAGTCAAAAAATTATGGGCGGAGCTAGAAAGTTGTCTGTCAGAAGTTTTACAATGTAAACATACATTTAATACGTCTGTCTGCATATTTCAAGACATGTCATATGGGGGTGTGGTGAGATACCCAATGGGCTGGACGATTCTCTTATCACTCATCTTGAAAACATGTACACTAAAAACATGGAAATTTATTAATCTTCCATCATTAACCCAATGGAAAAATCTATTGATTTATTATTGAAATAGTATGGGTGACCGAGAAAAACAAACTGGTACCATTTAAGGCCATGTGGCAAACAGTGGTGTTCGGTGCTGTTTAAGATTTTTGGCCTTATTTCTATTACAGCATATACTGTCATTCCTATTCCATTCACCCTGTTCAATTCAACGTGTGACGTAGAAGTCCGTCACTGGCAGCATTTGGTACTGTAACGCACGCACAAATTCATCACTCCTCCCTGATCCGTTATCAGATAAGTTAACAATGTGGGTCGACACACAAGTTAACTTCTCTTAGTACATACATTTCACACTTACGTCAGTAACCGGTTGTGGGATAAAGAAATAAACAGACAAGTGTTCATATTGAATATAAGCAATATTTATTATACCTAACGATGTTATGGATGAGCGTGTTGTTTGTTTGTTCTGTTCCTCTCTCTCCATCTCTGTAGCTTCCGGGTATGCTGGATAAGGACCCGAGCTAAGGGAATTGGGCTGACTTTGTTGTGCCTGTCCCGAATGGTTCATTAATGTAAATGGGCATATTTAAAGATACTGTCAGTAGAGATGTAATTTGGTAAATGTTATATTGTGATATTGTTTCATAAAAAACGTGTTGCAATGTATATACTTTAGTATGTTTAGTTAAATGGAAAATGTTGGTTTGAATAGATAATTACTTAATTAATTATTGTTAATTGTTCTGAGGGGAGGGGCTATCCCTACAAAAGGAGCCTCTCTTTCAGTTCATGGAGAGGCATTTTGGATTGAGCTGTGGATGAGGAAGCATTGTTTTTAGCTGGCCCATAAGGTATACATTTGATGGCAGTACTGTTTTTCTTCCGGAATCACTCTGTAAATAAACACCCTGAAGCACAGAATAACTTTTGCAGCTCTGCCATCTTTTTATTTTGATAGAGGTTAGGTGTTCCAGTTTAGCCTTCTGGCCTACTCTACGTGACTTAACGTCAATAGGTTTAGGCTCCTACATGATTCTCAAATTTTCCTTATTAACATGATGTTGCTACAACCTAGCCTATGAATGAAAGTTTACAACGTAAGTGCACAGGTCGAGAGAGTTTGAATTGACAGACAACGACACGTGGAGACAGTGACACATTCAATAACACCTTGCACACTCTTGCCAGCATCTAGCTGATCTAGGGTGTAATCATTAGTCCAACAGTTGCAAACAAGTGTTTCTATTGGACAAATTCAGGTATTTATCTCCGCTTCGTTCTGTTTGCTTCCATTTATGAACAACCTTTTTCAACAGAATCGGTGGAATGAATACACCCCTTGACCACAGGTAAACACAGTTCTCTCAGCTCGTTGTTTTCTCCTTGCATCTACGCACTCTCCTCCCTTCCTTTACCATTCATTTGTGGACTTCAATGCACAACACATCAGCTGTCTGACCAGGCAAAAAAAAACTTTAAGCCAAACCTTCATAACATAAACACTAACCCCTATATCATTGTCACCATATTAGCTAAAGTAATGTAGTAAACCTGCTACGATCATGCAGTACAGTCAGTAAGTTTAGCAGTTACACCGGTGGGCCCCGGTGGCATTAAATTTGTAAAACTAAAAGCTTACCTTGACTTGGAAGAGTTCCAGTGTCGCGTTGGATAATCATAGCCTGCTAGCTAACATAGCATCCCTCTGTTTGAGTAGGCTAAACTAGCTAGCTCTATTTGCTAGCTAAGTAAGTGCAAGTGAAAAAAAAGAAATAACTAGATCTCTTGCTCTCTCTCTCTCTCTCTCAGAAGAAATGAATTTGTTAAACTAATGTCTTTCTCTCTCTTTGAGTCAACTACTCATCACATTTTATGCACTGCAGTGTTAGCAAGCTGTAGCTTATGCTTTCAATACTAGATTCCTTCTCTGATCCTTTGATTGGATGGACAACATGTCAGTTCATGCTGAAAGAGCTCTGATAGGTTGGAGGACGTCCTCTGGAAGTGATCATAATTACTGTGGAAGGGGGTAAGAACCACGAGACTCCTAGGTTTTGTATTGAAGTTAATGTACCCAGAGGAGAACAGAAGCTAGCTGTCCTCTGGCTAACCCATGGTGCTACCCTACAGAGTGCTGTTGAGGCTACTGTAGACCATCATTGCAAAACAGTGTGTTTTAATAAATTATTTGATGATGTGAATATATTTAGTATAGTTGTATCTAAAAAGGATAACTTTTTAAATGTTTCACAATTTTTATTATTATGAAATTCACTGGAGGACGGTCCTCTCTTTCCTTCACTGGAGGACGGTCCTCTCTTTCCTCCACTGGTGGCAAACAATAATGAAGGCACTAGGGATGTGTGAACATATGGGTCTGGGCAGGTGAGATGTAGTCATTGTTTGTGTACGTCTGTAAGTTGTTGTTCAGATGTACAGTTGAAGTCGGAAGTTTACATACACTTAGGTTGGAGTCATTAAAACTCGTTTTTCAACCACTCCACAAATTTCGTGTTAATAAACTATAGTTTTGGCAAGTCGGTTAGGACATCAACTTTGTGCATGACAAGTCATTTTTTCAACAATTGTTTACAGACAGATTATTTCACTTATAATTCACGGTATCACAATTCCACTGGGTCAGAGGTTTACATATAATAAGTTGACTGCCTTTAAACAGCTTGGAAAATTCCAGAAAATGATGTCATGGCTTTAGAAGCTTCTGATAGGCTAATTGACATCATTTGAGTCAATTGGAGGTGTACCTGTGGATGTATTTCAAGGCCTACCTTCAAACCCAGTGCCTCTTTGCTTGACATCATGGGGGAATCAAAAGAAATCAGCCAAGACCTCAGAAAACAAATTGTAGACCTACACAAGTCTGGTTCATCCTTGGGAGCAATTTCCACATTCATATGTACAAACAATAGTACGCAAGTATAAACACCATGGGACCACGCAGCCGTCATACCGCTCAGGAAGAAGACGCGTTCTGTCTCCTAGAGATGAACGTACTTTGGTGCGAAAAGTGCAAATCAATCCCAGAACAGCAGCAAAGGACCTTGTGAAGACGCTGGAGGAAACATGTACAAAAGTATCTATATCCACAATAAAATGAGTCCTATATCACCATATCCTGAAAGGCCGCTCAGCAAGAAAGAAGCCACTGCTCCAAAACCGCCATAAAAAAAGACTACGGTTTGCAACTGCACATGGGGACAAAGATTGTACTTTGGATAAATGTCCTCTGGTCTGATGAAACAAAAATAGAACTGTTTGGCCATAATGACCATCGTTATGTTTGGAGGAAAAAGGGGTAGGCTTGCAAGCCGAAGAACACCATCCCAACTGTGAAGCATGGGGGTGGCAGAATCATGTTGTGGGGGTGCTTTGCTGCAGGAGGGACTGGTGCACTTCACAAAATAGATGGCATCATGAGGGAGGAAAATTATGTGGATATATTGAAGCAACATCTCAAGACATCTGTCAGGAAGTTAAAGCTTGGTCACAAATGGATCTTCCAAATGGACAATTACCCCAAGCATACTTCCAAAGTTGTGGCAAAATGGCTTAAAGACAACAAAGTCAAGGTATTGGAGAGGCCATCACAAAGCCCTGACCTCAATCCTATATAAAATTGGTGGGCAGAACTGAAAAAGCGTGTGCGAGCAAGGAGGCCTACAAACCTGACTCAGTTACACCAGCTCTGTCAGGAGGAATGGGCCAAATTTCACCCAACTTATTGTGGAACACTTGTGGAAGGCTACCCAAAATGTTTGACCCAAGCTAAACAATGTAAAAGGCAATTCTACCAAATACTAATTGAGTATGTAAACTTCTGACCAACTGGGAATGTGATGAAAGAAATGAAAGCTGAAATAATTCTCTCTACTATTATTCTGATATTTCACATTCTTAAAATAAAGTGGTGATCTTAACTGACATAAGACAGGGCATTTTTACTACGATTAAATGTCAGGAATTGTGGAAAACTGAGTTTAAATGTATTTGGCTAAGGTATATGTAAACTTCAACTGTGTACTTCAACTGTGTATGTTTGTAACTGGTAAAAAAAAACAAATAAAATTGAAGAAAATAAATATTATACAACATACAAAATATGAATGAGAAGGTCAGAGGGGAGGGAATTCCGACCTCATCCAATGGGTTTTGAGAAGAGAGGACACGAGGAATCAAGGAAATACATTCTCTCTGGGGTTGTTTAAGATGCAAAGGACAGTACCTGCAGCCTTGACCCACAGTTCCCTTTGTGTCTGAGGGATGAGCACCACCTGCTGGCGGACATACTGCTTCAGGGCCCCTGCAGCATCCAGGAGACCCTGTTCATCTTTCTCCAGAGGGGCAGTTTTAGGTGATCTGCTGAGGGCTTCCACCAGACTGCTGACCTTAGTGGCCAAGCCACAGCGCCGGTAAAGTCCATCCACCTTCAGGCCTGGAAGGGAGACAGAAGAGGAGCAGAGCAGATTAACCAGTTGTGAGAATTCATGTTCCTGCCTGAAACTGGTTATCCAGATCACTACAATACTTGTTCCAGTCTCAAATGGCTTGTAGCCGACACTCACCATATTGTGTGATGTGTGAGATACACCTCTCAATGGCAGGGGGCACATTGCCAATGGCGTTGGGTGGCAGCTCGTACAGTGATGGGCGCTGCTTCCTCTTTGTGGTCACTGCCCGTTTCAGTAGGCTGTGCCAGGACTGACAGCTGTGGTCTCGTTCAAACTGCATGGACATGGTTCTAGCAGGAAGAAGAGATAGATGCATTGAGACCATCCTTTGAATGACAGATGCTGAAATACATTTGGGAACCATTGCTATGACATCAAGTACAATGGAATGCAACTTGTTATAACAAAGTGTTCCTGTGGTGCTGACCTCTCTCCAGTGACCAGCTCTATGGTGTTCTCAGAGGAATCTATCTCTGTGGGCAGAAAAGAACACCGTCATATTACCTTATCATGATACTTCTGCTCCTCTACACAAGGCATGTAGAGAAAAATCATGTTGTGTAAACATGCAGACAATGAGGTGTGACTCACTGTATTGAGTCTTAGGGTTGAGTGTTAGCCTCTCTCTGTGGCGCTGCTGGTCAGTAGGATAGACGAGGACCTGACCTCCACGGAGCACTGCCCAGACCTCAGTGTGCTGCAGGCCTCCTCCCTCCCTCAGAGACACCCGGGACACAGCAAACACCCCATCCAGCTCCTCCTCATCTATGGGCCCGGGCAACACCACCTGGTAGGGGGAGAACATATGATTAGTTTTAACACACATTACTATATCTATCTGTGTTATCTGTAGGCCTACTCTCTGCTCAGGAAAGTTGACACAAAGGTCTCTTATCATCCAGCGTATGGAACACAGTCCTTAATACTCCCAGATTGATAAACACACAGCTGTTATTGTATTACCCTGAGAATATGAAGCAGGTGATTCAGTAGACCCTCTTCAGTGTCAGCATTGCATACCAACTCGTCCGTCAGAGTCACCATTTCAAACTCATGAGTCGATCTGTGGGGGAGGAGGAAATCAACAAATCCCACTCATATGTTATAAACCGTATTAAAACATATAACATCTTAAAAATGGATATGAAATGTCTCCCACAATGTTAACGTCATAAGGTTGCAGTACCCGTTGGAGCTGTGGAAAATGGAGATGACCTCCCTCAGGTCCAGAACATCACAGGCTGCAGAGTCATTCTCCTGGGAGAACAGGAAGCGGTCCTCCTCCAACTTCCCATGGAGCTCCTCCTCTCCTGCGCACACAGTTTTACACCCATTAAGAAGTCGCCTTTTATATCAAACGATAGGCTTTTAGGCTATTGTGATATGCCCATAGTATATGGGTACCTGCAGCAGAAGGAGGGTCAGAGGTGCCCAGCAGAGACCCTGTGACCTGATGAACATAGGCAGGGGCATCTGTAAAAGAGAAAAACAAACATATTTGAAAGCATGATGAACAAGACAGACATTTTGATGTACTGACTGATATCATGAAAGTGATAGGTTGAGACTAAGCAAAGACAAAACAACAGCAGTGCTGTGGATCTTAGGCTGCAATTACACAGTCAGACAAATTCAGATAATGTTTTCACAAATTTCGACCAATCAGATCAGATATTTTGGATCTTAGAGCCTGGACCTCTGAAGTCAGTATCTGTGGATCTTAGAGGACCCCTGATATTAGTACCTGTGTACTCGTTGTGTCTGAGCAGCTCCGTCTGCATGGCCTGTCCAGCCCGCTCTGCCAGGGAGATGGGCGTGGGGCACTGAGAGTCCCCTGAGTGGCACAGGACCCGGGCCCCCGAGCACAACAATGACATGGTCTCTGGGACATTAGGGCCACACACCACCTCACACAGCCTCTGGAGGACACAGGGTGAAGGGAGGATGTCATAACAACCAATAACACATATCATTCAGCACAGTCTGTCCTGTACAGACCCTGGGAGTTTATGTGTAATTTCCTATCTTTGAGGATTGATAGGAATCAGAATAGGATGCATACATGTAATAACAAGTTAGGAAGGCATCTGAACAAAAACCAGATGAACTACACTGTCCTCTGCTGGTTGAGAGCAGCAGTGTAGTCTGAGAAAGGGGCTGAAGCTGGGATTGGGGCTGGGATTTGGTCTGAGGCTGGGTTTGGGGCTGGATTTGGGGTTGGGGCTGAGACTGGGGCTGAGGCTGGGTTTTGGGCTGAGGCTGGGTTTGGGGCTGAGGCTGGGGTTGGGGCTGAGGCTGGGGTTGGGGCTGGGATTTGGGCTGAGGCTGGGTTTGGGGCTGGGGTTGGGGCTGAGACTGGGTTTGGGGCTGGGATTTGGGCTGAGTTTGGGGCTGGGGTTGGTGCTGAGGCAGGGGATGAGACCTGAGGTTGGGGCTGAGACCTGGGGTTGGGGCTGAGGTTGGAGCTGAGACTGGGGTTGGGGCTGAGACCTGGGGTTGGGGCTGAGACCTGGGGTTGGGGCTGAGACCTGGGGTTGGGGCTGAGACCTGGGGTTGGGGCTGAGACCTGGGGTTGGGGCTGAGGTTGAGGTTCGGGCTGAAGTTGGGGCAGGGGCTGAGACTGGGGCAGGGGCAGGGGCTGAGACCTGGGGCTGGGACTTAGACCTGGGGTTGGGGCTGGGGTTGGGGCTGGGACTGAGACCTGGGGTTAGGGCTGTGGTTAGGACTGGGGTTGGGGCTGTGGTTAGGACTGGGGCGTTGGCTGACCTGGTTGAGCAGTCTCTGGCTGGAGGCTAGAGGATGGGTGAATCTGTATCGGCCCTTGGTGTACTTGGCCCTGATGAAGTCCCCCCTCTGATCCACAGAGGAGTCTGGCAGGATCTGCTCTGCACCCGGCACATTGTGACCCCATACATCATTGGCTGCTTTGTTCCCATAATAGACAAATAGCTAAGGAGGAAAGAGAACACAGTTATTAGCAGTGCCTATTTTCACATTACTTTACTTCTGTATTTGGTTATACATACGAGTATTCAGACACGTTCCCTTTTACCACATTTTGTTATGTTACAGCCTTATTCTAAAATTGATTAAATATGTTTTCCCCTCATTACACACACTCATTATACACAATACCCCATAATGACAAAGCAAAAAAATAGTAATAATAAATTGTTGAAATTCAAAACAGATTTATATTATTTACATAAGTATTTAGTCCTTTTGCTATGAGACTTGAAATTGAGGTCAGGTGCATCCTGTTTCCATTGATCATCCTTGAGATGTTTCTACAACTTGGTTGTAGAAGTCCACCTGTGGTAAATTCAACTGATTTGACATGATTTGGAAAGGCACACACCTGTCTTTATAAGGTCATACAGTTGACAGTGCATGTCAGAGCAAAAACCAAGGCATGAAGTCGAAGAAATTGTCCGTAGAGCTCCGAGACAGGATTGTGTCGAGGCACAGATCTAGGGAAAGGTACCAACAAATGTATGCAGCATTGAAGGACCCCAATAACACAGTGGCCTCCATCATAATTAAATGGAAGAAGTTTGGAACCACCAAGACTCTTCCTAGATCTGGCAGCCTGCCCAAACTGAGCAATTGGGGGAGAAGGGCCTTGGTCAGGCAAGTGACCAAGAACCCGATGGTCACTCTGACAGAGCTCCAGAGTTAATTTGTGGAGATAGGAGAAACCTCCAGAAAGACCATCTCTGCAGCACTCCACCAATCAGGCCTTTATGGTAGAGTGGCCAGACGAAAGCCATTCCTCAGTAAAAGGCACATGACAGCCCGCTTGGAGTTTGCCAAAAGGCACCTAATTGACTTTCAGACCATGAAAAACAAGATTCTCTGGTCTGATGAAACCAAGATTGAACTCTTTGCCCTGAATGCGTGACGTCTGGAGGAAACCTGGCACCCTCCCTACGGTGAAGCATGGTGGTGGCAGCATCATGCTGTGGGGAAGTGTTTCAACGGCAGGAACTGGGACACTAGTCAGGATCAAGGGAAAGATGAACGGAGCAAAGTACAGAGAGATCCTTGCTGAAAACCTGCTCCAGAGTGCTCAGGACCTCAAACTGGGGAGAAGGTTCACCTTCCAACAGGACAACGACCCTAAGCACACAGCCAAGACAACACAGGAGTGGCTTTGGGACAAGTCTCTGAATGCCCTTGAGTGGCCCAGCCAGAGCCCGGACTTAAACCCAATCAAACATCTCTGGAAGACGAGGCTGTAATTGCTGCCAAAGGTGCTTCAACAAAGTACTGAGTAAAAGGTCTGAATTCTTATGTAAATGTGATACTTGCAGAAATGTTAAAAAAACAAAATGTTTTGCTTTGTCATTATGGGGTATTGTGTGTAGATTTATGAAGAATAAGGCTGCAATGTAACAAAATGTGGAAAACTCAAGGGGTCTGAATAGTTTCTGCAGAACTGTTACAGGGAATGTCATCTCACCAGAATCAAAGGTTCAGTCCACACTTTACTGTCCAACTTCAGGCTTCTCACTTTGGAGACATGGATGCCCAAAGAGCGATGCTGACCTTAGAGAAACAATAGGGACATAGGTCATATAGAGCAGTGTGTACACATCCTGAGTATCACCACAGTCCCAGCTCACCTGCACAGGCCTCACAGACGACCACCAGCAGGTTAACTGAGGCCCACTCGGGGTTGGCACTGCCACAGTCGGCACACACTTTGTTCCATGGGCTGGCCCAGAGTCGGTGGGCCACCTCACTGCATGACAGGGCACTGACAATGACCTGGTTCAGACTCCCCAGCCACACCGCCAGCTCCCTCGATGAGTCTGTGGAGAAACTAGAAATACAAAGACTGTGTTTCTCAGTAGTAAAGCAAGGCGCTCAAATACACGGGCCAGATACTGGGATAATCTGATAGAAGAGCAATTGTGTAATAACACAAGTTAGGAAGGGATCCTAACAAAAAACAGATGAACTACACTGTCCTCTGCTGGTTGAGAGCAGCACTGTGGGCTGGGGCTGATCAGACAGAGACAGTGAGAGAGAAAGAGACGGACACTCACTTGAAGGTTTTGTACGGTGTGATGAGGCTGAAGTTATGACGGCCAGTCTGCTTCACTGACGCCACGTTCATGGACACATAGGTCAGCCCAACCCCCAACTGGAAGTCCTGCACGGCACAAATAACATGAACTGAATGACACAAAATACACTCAAGATGTCCTCCCGAACTGTCATAACAATCATATAGTGATGGAGCTCAGCAGAGCCCTGTTCCCTTCCTCACCTCTTTGTTGTTGTAGATCCATAGGTTGTGTCCACAGATGGCCGCGTACACTCTGTTGCTGCGAGGGTCCTTCATGGTCAGGGCTCCATGCTGCTCCGGAGGGGCTGGGGGGTCCCATCCACGAGAGGCCAGGAGGGACGTCACCCAGCCCTCCTGCACCGCTGGGACCGGGGAGAGGGGTGGAGAGATGCTCAGGCACAGGGCAAAGCACAAAAACAGTAGGAACCAGAAAGAGGAGTTCAAATCCATCAGCAGCTCACCTTTGTTGTGCGCCATGAACTCAAAGTGTTTCTTGCAGAAGTAAAGGGAGAAGCGTCCTTTGTCCTGCTTGCAGACGTTGGTGATGCTTGACACATGGAACACTAGGTCTGTGAACTTGTCCTGCGGCCCAGAAAAAGAGGGGATAGTGTAAGATACTGGCATAGCCTGGGAGAGACAATAATGATACAACAACGTTATGCCTTAGTTCTAGTCAAAAGAAAGACTCCATTGGACCATGGTGGTGCTAGTGGTTCACTCACTGTGCGTTTCTTCCAAAATGATACCAACGGTCCATCCAGCGTGGCCCACAGAACATTGTGCCTTCAGGAACCAAAAGTATCTCAATTTTCAAATACATAGAAATTAGGCAATGACATTTGGAAAATAATCTGAAATGTCATATCAGAGAATGTGATTTCAGTAAGATGTTGTTGAATAGCAACAGTACATATATCCCACAGTGGCCCACATTACCTGCGGCCCTTCCATACATCTAGCCAGCTGGATCGGGACACCACATTCTCCCTACGAGAGGACTCTGCTGCCTGGGTAGCACCACCGCTCGCTGCTGCCTGTTTTCTCCTGCTGACACGGATGGTGGCCGCACTGTGGACAAAGAGAGAAGTTATCTCAAAGAAACATGACAAATATTTAATTAACTGGCAGCTATCTTGAACAAATATGCTATACAATTAATACAGACCCACTGCTTGTACAGTAGCTCATGGGTAAATTACAAGACACCTATTGCATAACATGTCTTGCACAGAGCACTGCTACACAGGTGAAAACATTCTTAGTGGGGAGGAAGCAGGAAGTATAGGCATGTGTAATACAGTGATCTGAATAGGTAAACAAAGGGGCTTGTAGAGTTCACAGGTGATTAGACAAACAAGTATATCAACCTCAAAATCAAATAGCTACTGTTTCATGTTTGATCCGGCAACACATTTTTACATTTACATTACAGTCATTTAGCAGACGCTCTTATCCAGAGAGACTTACAGTAAGTGAGAGCATACATTTACATACTGGTCCCACTGTGGGAATCAAACACACAACCCTGGCGTTGCAAGTGAGCCACACCCGAAATGACCACCTGGTTTTAAATTCTATCACACCCTTAAAACCATGTAATAATATTGAAAACCCATTGAAATTGTATCAATATTGGTAAGTGGCTATGTTAAAATCTCAGTTGATTAGGTATCATTTTACTCTAATTGAACTCCCCATGAAGGCCATCTGTTAACTTCCTGTCTGTCTGCTGTGACGGGGTGCTGTGACGTACCGTGGGATCTTCTGTTTGAGAGGTCTGGTCTGCATAGACTCTTTTTCCACAGGAGGTTTCCCGCTGGGGACAACACCAATACAAACATGCCCTGACGCCACACTGGAAGAGGCATAGAAGAATGACAAAGCCATTCAACATTTCTACCACCAATTTGTTTCGTGTGACCTATAGCTTGTTACATGTAGTTACACACATTGATATACATTTTCTTCCCTGCCTTTAGCCATGGCCTATACTGTTTTGTGGCCTATGCTTTTGCACCTCTTATTTCATACTCACTTGTTCATGTGGGATGGGTTCTTTATTTCTTCAGTAACGGCATCGTCATCATTGGACGATTCAGATCCAGGGCATTTTTCCCAGTCAGCTACGTCAGTGACGTAGGGGTCAGTATCCGCAGCCGGACTGACGTAGGGGTCAGTATCCGCAGCCGGACTGACGTAGGGGTCAGTATCCGCAGCCGGACTGACGTAGGGGTCAGTATCCGCAGCCGGACTGACGTAGGGGTCAGTATCCGCAGCCGGACTGACGTAGGGGTCAGTATCCGCAGCTGGACTGACGTAGGGGTCAGTATCCGCAGCCGGACTGACGTAGGGGTCAGTATCCGCAGCTGGACTGACGTAGGGATCAGTATCCGCAGCCGGACTGACGTAGGGGTCAGTATCCGCAGCCGGACTGACGTAGGGGTCAGTATCCACAGCCGGACTAACGTAGCGGTCAGGATCCGCAGCCGGACTGACGTAGGGGTCAGTATCCACAGCCGGACTGAAGTAGGGGTCAGTATCCTTAGCCAGACTGACGTAGGGGTCAGTATCCGCAGCCGGACTGTGTGGAGAGAAGGACAACCAGACAGATGGACAGAGTCCATTACTGTCCAGTACTGGAGTCACTCCAGAATCAGATCTGAAGAGAAGGAAGTTACACTGGCTTGGATTCTGTTCCGCTGGGCTGGTAATGGCAGGCTTATTTAGGATAATGGCAGGGTTGTCTTCCTTTTCTGCCAGCAAATCATTTGCGGGTGGAATACCTGTGAACCCAAGATAAAATGGTGAACAGTAAAATATGCTGTGTTTGGTGACAAATGAAAGCAGGAAGTATTTCAGAAGTCTGTCACTGAATCACAAGCGTTTGTGTTTAGGAGTAAAAAACATTTTTTCTTGTGTTGCTATTGTGACAGTACACTGCAGCTATGTTTGGCTGTAGGGGTGCTTTACTGGAATTTAGGACTAAAGCTCAGTATCACATAGAATGCACTTCCTTGACCTCATTGACCTTGAGTAACTCTTTAATGAATGGCACGGAACAAATCTTGTTTAGCATGATAAAATATTGTTAATTGGTGAGATGTTGAAAGGTAAGCTGTTTCACTGGCACACTGTGTCTGAGCCAATCAAATATGGCCTGTCATTACACAAGTACAGTCATAGTTCTAACAAAACTCATCTGATCCTTATCTTTATTATTATAAAATATGTAACTTATCATGATGAGCACAAGGGCCTACCTCTGCTATGAATTCCTGTGTCAGGTGTATCGTGTATCAAATCCCTTGAAGACAATTGTAAAAACAAAGAATTAGAAAACAATCCCCAAGAACGTATATCAGGTGTTTGGTAAAACAAGTGGACATCACGAGGATCACTCACCGATCACAAGAGAGTTGGATCTGTGGGCTCCCTCCAGCCCGCTTGTAGCGAGTCCTTGGTTTAGGTACTGGCACAGGCATGTCTGGACCGAGGGGGGCAGACATCTATTTCACAGTAGGATATTTTACTGTAGGTCACAAACACATGTCTGAAATTACTTTTTTCCCCCCAGACATGTAGATTTGATAGTTACTCAACTAAAAGTAAAAGTCAGACAGTAAAATACTACTTGAGTTAAAGTATATGGTTTTAAATATACTTAAGTATCAAAAGTAAAAAATCATTTAAAATTACATATTAAGCAAAGAAGACGGCACCATTTGCCTTGTTCTAAAAATGTCTGATGTCCGGATAGCCAGAGGCACACTCCAACACTGTCACGTTCTGACCTTTATTTCATTTGTTTTGTATTTATTTAGTATGGTCAGGGCGTGAGTTGGGTGGGCAGTCTATGTTTGTTTTTCTAGGTTTTGGGTATTTCTATGTTTCGGCCTAGTATGGTTCTCAATCAGAGGCAGGTGTCATTAGTTGTCTCTGATTGAGAATCATACTTAGGTAGCCTGGGTTTCACTGTGTGTTTGTGGGTGATTGTTCCTGCTCTGTGTTTTGCACCAGATAGGACTGTTTTAGGTTCTCACGTTTGTTGTTTTTGTTAGTTATCTCATGTGTAGTGTCTTTATAAATTAAAGAACATGAACAACCACGCTGCATTTTGGTCCGCCTCTACTTCACCTAAAGAAAACCGTTACAAACACTCAGATATTATTTATAAAAGATGCATTGTGTTCAGTGAGTTCGCCAGATCAGAGGCCGTATGAATGACCACGTGTTCTCTTGATAAGTGAGTGACTTTGAAAATGTTCCTGTCCTGCTAAGCATTCAAAATATAATGACTACTTTGGGTGTCAGGGAAAATGTATGGAGTAAAAAGTGCAATATTTGATTTAGAAACATAGTGAATTAAAAGTAAAAGTTGTCAAACATATAAAGAGTGAAGTACAGATACTCCAAGAAACGACTTAAGTAGAACTTATTTTTACTTAAGTACTTTACACCACTGATACCCCATGACAAAGCAAAAAACAGGTTTAGAAAATTTTGCAAATGTATTAAAATAAAAAACGGAAATACCTTATTTACATAAGTATTCAGACTCTTTGCTATGGGACTCCAAATTAAGCTCAGGAACATCGTGTTTCCATTGATCATCCTTGAGATGTTTCTACAACTTGATTGGAGTCCACCTGTGGTAAATTCAATTGATTGGACATGATTTGGGAAGGCACACACCTGTCTATAAGGTCCCACATTTGACACTGCATGTCAGAGCAAAAACCAAGCCATGAGGTCGAAGGAATTATCCGTAGAGCTCCGAGACAGGAGTGTGTCGAGGCACAGATCTGGGGAAGGGTACTAAAAATGTTCTGCAGCATTGAAGGTCCCCAGTGGCCTTCATCATTATTAAATAGAATAAGTTTGGAACCACCAAGACTCTTCCTAGAACTGGCCACCCGGCCGAACTGAGCAATCGGGGGAGAAGGGCCTTGGTCAGGGAGGCGACCAAGAACCCGATGGTCACTCTGACAGAGCTCCAGAGTTCGTCTGTGGGGATTGGAGAACCTTCCAGAAGTATAACCATGTATGCAGCACTCCACCAATTAGGCCTTTATGGTAGAGTGGCCAGACGGAAGCCACTCCTCAGTAAAAGGCACATGACAGCCCACTTACAGTTTGCCAAAAGACACCTAAAGACTCTCATACCATCAGAAACAAGATTATCTTGTCTGATGAAACTAAGATTGAAATCTTTGGCCATAATGCCAACGTCTGGAGGAAACCTGACACCTACCCTACGGTGAAGCAGAATCATGCTATGGGGATGTTTTTCAGTGGAAGGGACTGAGAGACGAGTCAGGATCGAGGGAAAGATGAACTGAGCAAAGTACAGAGAGATCCTTGATGAATACCTGCTCCAGAGTGCTCAGGACCTCAGACTGGGGCAAAGGTTCCCTTCCAACTGTACAACGACCCTTAGCACACAGCCAAAACAACGCAGGAGTGGCTTCGGGTCAAGTCTCTGAATGTCCTTGAGTGGCCCAACTAGTGCCAAGACTTGAACCCGATCGAACATCTTTGGAGAGACCGGAAAATAGCTGTGCAGCGACGCTCCCCATATAACCTGACAGAGCTTTAGAGGATCTGCAGAGAAGAATGGGAGAAACTCCCCAAATACAAGTGTGCCAAGCTTTAGTGTCATACCCAAGAACACTTGAGGCTGTAATCGCTGCTAAAGGTGCTTCAACAAAGTACTGAGTAAAGGGTCCGAATACTTATGTAAATATGATATCAGTTATTTTTTGTAATCCTGTTTTTGCTTTCTCATTAAGGAGTATTGTGTGCAGATTGACAAGGGATTTAAAAAAAAATCTATTTTAGAATAACTTAAAAAGTGAAAAAAGTAAAAGGGGTCTGAATACTTTCCGAATGCACTGTACATGACCCTCATTCGTTTATATACACTACATGACCCTCATTCGTTTATATACAATACATGACCCTCATTCGTTTATATACACTACATGACCCTCATTCGTTTATATACACTACATGACCCTCATTCGTTTATATACACTACATGACCCTCATTCGTTTATATACACTACATGACCAAAAGTATATGGGCACCTACTCGTCAAACATGTCATTCCAAAGTCATGGACATTAATATGGAGTTGATCCCCCTTTGCTGCTATAACAGCCTCCACTCTTCTGCTTTCCACTAAATGTTGGAACATTGCTACTCCAGCAGACACTTGGCATTGCGATTGGTGATCTTAGGCTTGTGTGCGGCTGCTCGGCCATGGAAACCCATTTCATGAAGCTCCTGAGGAACAGTTATTTTGTTGACATTGCTTTCAGAGGCTGTTTGGAACTCGGTAGTGAGTATTGAGGACAGATGATTTCACACACTTCAGCGGTCCCGCTCTGTGCGCTTGTGTGGCCTATCACTTATAGGCTGAGTTGTTGCTTTCTAGATGTTTCCACTGCTCAATAACAGCACTTACAGTTGACCAGGTCAGCTTTAGCAAGGCAGAAGTTTGATGAACTGACTTGTTGGAAAGGTGGCATCCTATGATTGTGCCACATTGAAAGACACAGAGCTCTTCAGTAAGGCCATTCTACTGCCAATGTTTGTCTATGGCGATTGCATGGCTGTGTGCTCGATTGTATACACCTTTCACCAACGGGTGTGGCTGAAATAGCCGAATCCACTCATTTGAAAGTGCATGCTTCCTAAATGTTACAGCAACTATTATCACGTCGTTATTACTTTTAATAATGTCTTAGATTGACGTTTAGGCCTACCGAGACAGATTCTGGAGGTCATTTTATTGTCTTTTTCTACTCAAAGCTTATAGGGAGGCTATAGTTGCTGTTTATTTTAACATTTCACATGGCCTACAAAAACTTTGCGTTCCAGTTTTGTAAATACATTAAAATATTGTTATGATTATTTGATGGGGGAAAACTGTGTGAATATGGGTTAATAGTTCGTGTTGGAAATGTTGCTCTCAACTACAGTCGTTTAAAGCTTATAAGCTCTGATCAGTTACGGGTACATTCATGCTGTTCTGTTCAAAGGTGACAAACACCGTAGGCTACCGCACTTGTTTCGAGCACGTGACATAACTAGGACTGACGGTGAAGGCTAGATTTCTGTGTAACTCAACCGTGTTTAGAAAATCCTATATTAAATGTTACATAAATGATTTGGTAGGCGTAATTAAAATCTTACCTTATCGTTACTCTTCTGTTCTTGTTCAAATGCGATGTTCCGTTCAAAAGAGATCTGGAAAGGTTACCCTCCTGATACTGACGAGGTTTGTGGTGGCTGTTTAGCTTTCTGTCGACGACGACAGTGTGTAGCCTATGCGGGTCAAATCTGTACAGCGCGGTCTCACCTGTATTACCTGTTCAGCGGCTGAGCTAGGTCAGCTGCTGGGCAGGGCTACTAAACGAGTATTAGCACATAGATAACATCAAAGTTCAATCATTGTAACTTATTCATGAGTCAATAAATATCTCAATTAACCATACTTATTTAGCATGTTCAGTGCGCACGCAAACAGACACACACGAACACATTAATTGAATATGGAATATTGTCCTTTGGGGACTACTGGCTTCTACCTTCTAAGAAGTGCACAAAACAAAATGTCAAGGAAACAACTGCTGAACCACACAGGCCTACTGTTTATTTTTGATTAAGCTACAATACCGCCCCTAGACAGCCAACACATTTCAAGTTCTAAATCTTGTTCAATAATGACCAATCAAAAATAGTTCCACAATGTTGCAAATGTCATAAAAACAATCACCATAAACTGCATGTTGAAGTCATAAAATGTCATGTAAAAGTGTCTAATTTATTATCTATCTACATTTTGAATAAAAAATGTAGGTAACAAAAAAAAAACACATACAGTGAATATACAAGTGAAGGTTTCCAAGTGTTTTGGTTACAATTGAGACAAACTGTAAAATGATATGAGATAGGCAGCAGTTGTCAACAGGATCACTGTTGATCATTTCAACCTTGTGCCAAAGAAACCATACATCAATCAGACAAACACAAATTGAACAATGATGGCTTAGCAAAGAAACACCAGTATCTCCTGCATACCACAATCAACTTTTCGGTTCTAATCTGTTTCCATTTTGGTTTCAATTAAATAATATTGTTCTCTAAACAGTTGTATGCATCTGTCTTTAATTTGCTACCCAGCGTATACAGTAACGCTAGCATTTGCCGACACAGTAAAATTATACCACCTCTTCTACATTATTCTGATCAGATTGTTTCTCACAGAGCATTGAGTCCCGTGATTTCCCCATCCCCCTCAACTGATCCCTTCTTCATCTCCCGAAGAGCCACTGCCTCCTTTTCAGCCCGTTCCTCTGCACCCAGATTCTTTTTAGCCCTGGAAAGCATTTTCATCATATTTCAAAACATGTCAGAGGTAAATGATATGCAGAGTCACAGCCTCACAACCTTACCATTTCTCCTCCACATCCTCGATGGTGTCAGGAAGAGGGATGTTGAGGGTTTCAGGGAGGAAGAAGGCGATGATGCCAGCCACCACAGCAGCACCTCCATAGATCATACTGGGCAGAGCGGGCAGCATCTCTTCCATGATCAGCACAGCAGGCGCTGCCATGGAGCCCACCCTGCTCATGGTGGAGGTAAATCCCATTCCTGTCTGTCTGTAGGGGGAGGAGGAGGAGAGAGGGGGAGGAGGTAGAGGAGGAGAGTGGGGGAGGAGGATGCGGAGAAGGAGGAGGAGAAGTAGGGAAATTGCAAATTAAACACAGAAATACATCATTTACCTAAGTTTTCACACTAATACATGTTAGAATCACATTTGGCAGCGATTACAGCTGTGAGTCTTTCTGGGTAAGTCTCTAAGAGCTTTGCATACCTGGATTGTGCAACGTTTGCCCATTTTTTTGTTATTTTTGAAATGATTTAAGCTCTGTCGAATTGGTTGTTGATGATTGCTAGACAACCATTTTCAGGTCTTGCCATAGATTTTCAAGTCTATTTAAGTCAAAATTGTAACTTGACCACTCAGGAACATTCACTGTCTTCATGGTAAGCAACTCCAGTGTAGATGTGGCCTTGTGTTTTAGGTTATTGTCCCGCTGAAAGGTGAATTCATCTCCTTGTGTCTAGTGGAAAGCAGACTGATCAATGTTTTCCTCTAGGATTTTGCCTGTACTTTGGTGTTGCAAACAGAATGATTGTTTTGGAATATTTGTTATTCTGTTCAGGCTTCCTTCTTTTCACTTTGTCAATTAGGTTAGTATTGTGGAGTAACTACAATGTTGTTGATCCATCCTCAGTCTTCTCCTATCACAGCCATTCAACTCTGTAACTGTTTTAAAGTCACCATTGGCCTCATGGTGAAATCCCTGAGCGATTTCCTTTCTCTCTGCAGAGTTAGGAAGGACGCCTGTATCTTTGTAGTGACTGGGTATATTAATACACCATCCAAAGTGTATTTAATAACTTCATCATGCTCAAAGGGATATTTCATGTCTGCCTTGAATATCCCTTAATGAAGTGGTACCTAATGAAGGTGTTGTCTAATGAAGTGGTACCTGATGACGTTGTTGTCTAATGAAGTGGTACCTGATGACGGTGTTGTCTAATGAAGTGGTACCTGATGACGGTGTTGTCTAATGAAGTGGTACCTGATGACGGTGTTGTCTAATGAAGTGTTACCTGATGACGGTGTTGTCTAATGAAGTGGTACCTGATGGCGGTGTTGTCTAATGAAGTGGTACCTGATGGCGGTGTTATCTAATGAAGTGGTACCTGATGGCGGTGTTGTCTAATGAAGTGGTACCTGATGGCGGTGTTGTCTAATGAAGTGGTACCTGATGATGGTGTTGTCTAATGAAGTGGTACCTGATGACGGTGTTGTCTAATGAAGTGGTACCTGATGGAGATGTTGTCTAATGAAGTGGTACCTGATGACGGTGTTGTCTAATGAAGTGGTACCTGATGACGGTGTTGTCTAATGAAGTGGTACCTGATGACGGTGTTGTCTAATGAAGTGGTACCTGATGACGGTGTTGTCTAATGAAGTGGTACCTGATGACGGTGTTGTCTAATGAAGTGGTACCTGATGACGGTGTTGTCTTATGAAGTGGTACCTGATGACGGTGGGGTAAAGCTCTCCAGTAAACAGATAAATACAGGTGAAGGATGCAGAGGTGAAGGCCTTCCCCAGACAAGCCAGAGTAGTCCTAATAGACTGCATGTCTGTGTTGGGATCAAAGGGGTTGTCATTGCCAATCCTTGTCAATAACTGTTCTCAATTAGATTATCAAAGACAAGACCAATGGCATTTAATTAGACGCGAGCACAGTAGCCAACACAAAATTGTGTGACCATCTAACCTGTGGGGACGAAGATGTTGGTGAATATCATCAAGGCAGACATGAGGAGACATGTTCCCTGAGTGATCCTCCGACCCAGAAAGGTAAGACTCCCCAGAGCCACCAGCTTGGCGGGGAAGTCCACCAGCCCAAAGATGATCTGGATCAGGTAGATGTTCACCCCAAACTTCTGCAGGTCCATTGCTAGGCCGTAGTAGGCAAAACTGGTAGAGAACCTGTAGGGTGAGAGGTCAATCGGATCACTGGAAGGTTTTGTAGACAAGAATAGGCACAAAGGTAACTGGAATGACAAATGAACCTTACCAAACAATGAACCTTACCAAACAACCATAAGACAGAGAGATATTCTTCTCATCACTGTGGTGCGTATCAAGTCGTATGCTGTGTGGGTGGTCTTACTCGACTGGACCTCTTTGTGCATGTGACATTCCAGAACCTATAATTACACACATGCACATGCACAAACACGCACACACATGCACACACACATAGCCACACACACACACATAGCCACATGCACACATGCCCAAACAGACACAGACACACAAGCAGGTCATAATCCTTCTCTGATCTCCAAAATCACCTCACCCTTCCAGGAACCTCTCAATATGCCTGTATCCTTCGTTGTACCCCAGCCAGCTCTCTCACCTCCATGGTGATCTTCTCTACCATCTCAGGTTTGCGGTTGATCCTGGCCACACGGTGGATGTGTTTCAGGGCCTCGTCAGACCTGCGATTTAGCACTAGCCAGCGGGCAGACTCTGAGTACCACCTTAGGACCAGTTAGGAAAACACAAGAGACATTGTCTCTGGAAACCTTTCAAAGACTGCCATTCACCCATCAATCAAAAGGTAAGACATCCTGAATTGTTCATTCATGATATGGATAAGTACCTGTATAGTGGTGCAGTAAAATGGTACGCTCACCAGCTATAGAGGAAGAAGAGGAAGAAGGGAGCGCAGACAGCCATCTGCAGCTTGCGCCAGTCCCTGAGGCTGTGGGCGATGCCCGCCAGGACCATCTGGCCGAAGGTGAAGAAGAAGGACGAGAGGGTGCCCACTAGAGTGCGAGACATGGTGGGAATCCACTCCACCTCTGTGGACAGAAGTCTGTTATGACTCTGTTGTCTTGCGACAGGCAGTGGGTGGAAATGGGAATTCTCCAATGTAAAATCATCTGATTCATCTGAACTGGATTTCCCCAGGGTTTTCATTCCCGGACCCACCTCTTGCAAAAGGTAATCAATTTCCCCCTTGAAAGACTTAAAAGACAGTAACAATTTCCTTATGCTTAAAAGAGTAACAATGTCCTTATGCTGCAAGACCTGATAGTGTGCCAACTTTCACACATCACACAAAAAAAAGAGTAGAGCATCTAAGTAGCAGGTAGGCTAGCGGTTAAGAGCATTGGGACAGTAACCGAAAGGTCGCTGGTTTGAATGGTGAAAAATCTGCCAATGTGCCCTTGAGCAAGTCACTTAACCATAATTACTCCTGTAAGTCGCTCGGGATAAGAGCATCTGCTACATTACTCAAATGTAAGTCTCTAGATGTATGGGCTATAGGTGGGGTTGTAGGGAGACTCACTGAGAGAGACTGTGTTGAGGATCACCCCAGATACTGCCATGCCTGTCATGAAGCGGAAGATACAGTAGGTCATGAAGGAAGGTGAGAAGGCTGTACAGGTGCCCAGCGTGGCTAGCTGAAAATAGGACCAGATCAACAAGGCCTTTCGCCCAAATCTAGAGGGGAAAACAAATAGGGGAAACCACAGCAACACTTGCTCAAAAGTCACAAGAACATAATGCATTGTTGTTGGTGGTGGTAACTAAGCACCAAAAATACAAGCCCTACCAAATCATTGAGGAGGGAATGTTCCCTACTGTGAAGTAAATTACATGGACACACAGGTGTGCACAAATGCGCGCACACACACACAGGGAAAACGTTGCTTCTGTGAAATTACTAAAAGTTCTAAGTGTGTAAAAATAAATAAGATAAAAGTCTGATATGTGGCGAATGTTAATCTTGTACTTTCAACCAGCTGGGCTCTATTCTGTCCAAGCACAAAGAAGATCAGGGTTCAAGCCAACATTTGTTTTTTCTGTTAAAGAGTCAATGATGTCCTAGCAATGGATACAGTAGGCTACATCTTAATTAGTAATGTCAGACATCTATTTACAGTACTGATTTAGCTCTAGGTTACCTATTCATAAAGTATACCTGTATCCATTCGTATCACATTGACCACAATCCTTCATCGGGTAAATACAGTTCCTCTGTACAACCTCTACAACAATAACGTGATGTTCTATAGGGCAATATGATGATTGTATTGTTGAATTCCTTTGCCGTGATGAAAATGTTGAACACAATGACGCTATAAGGTATTCCGTGTCTGTGACAGGACTCCGCTCACCTGTCTGACAGCCCTCCAAATATGACAGCCCCTGCCAGGACCCCACCCATATAAATAGTCTGGCTCATCTGTTTCATAGGACGGAGGGTACAGACCAAGTCCCACTGGAAAACAAGATCACAAACCTTTTCTTATAGGCAGGATTGTAATATCACATTCTTTGCCTTGGCATTCAGCATCGTCATAAGGGCCACTGTTAGTGAATTATTAGACCTATTGAATGATACTAATAATAATATACACGTTTATTCATAAATCATGCATCATGATGTGTGTCGCGGGAGAAGCACATGTACTTCTATTATTTTATATTATTACACCTACTAATTTATAACCCAGTACTTAAAACATCAAATCAAATCAAATCAAATCAAATTTATTTATATAGCCCTTCGTACATCAGCTGATATCTCAAAGTGCTGTACAGAAACCCAGCCTAAAACCCCAAACAGCAAGCAATGCAGGTGGAGAAGCACATGGACAGCTCCACTTACCTCTGAGACAACAGTGGACAGAAATTCTGATTTGTCATAGGTCCAGCCATCCAGACATATCTCTGTCTCAAGCTCTGAAAAGTTAGCCTGATGTCCAATGACGCTTACGTTGCTTTCAAGAAGATGCCACTGCGGCTCGACATACCTCGTACACTTGGACAATTTGGTCCCGCTGGCATCCATCGGGATAAAGGCGCGAAGGAGCTCTCTGTCATCCACTTCTGATTGAGAGATGTTTTGACTACTGGCAATAGAAGTCCTATTGGGTATGGTACAGTGATGTCCAGGCATACCAGCTGTGAAATTATTCAACAGATTCTGGCTTGCCATCAGTAGACCAGGGATAGATAACAAGGTAACATGGATCCATTGGAAACGTCCGAACCCGCCAACGTCATTCAAGAGGTCCGCAAAACCCATATCGGTGAGTCTGAGAGGAACAGTAGGCAAGTGTTAGTAGTCTTTAAACTGCAGCAAAGTCTAAGAACAAGGCTTGCAAAAGTTTCAAAAAAACAAAAAAAAGTTTTTCGAACAGTTATTGGGAAATTATTGAGTGCCGTTACTCCAAAGGGCCAAGTGATTCTGAAGTGGTGGCCACCGGCTCCAAATCCGCTGCTCAGCGCAGTAGTTAATTTTATACCTCTGAAGTTTCACCTGCTACTCCTGCACACGTTTTACAACACTACGGGAGCATCACAATTCTTAACTGAGGTGTTAATGGTTGTTAGACAGCAGATTGAGGTCAGTTGTATTCCTTGAGGGAACGTGACTGCATGAGATTCTGTGAATTTGAATGTGTCCCAAAAAGCCTATAGGTCTATAGAAACAGTGTGACATAGACGTGAATAATAACGGTGATGTTGAATAATATTATTATCCCCAAATTGGCGTTCTAACCTAGACTCTCCTTCAAAACGAATGAAAGCCACGTAATCGGGTTACAGAAAAGCAAAAAAACTAAAAACAAACACAAAAGCAAAGCCTTTTTAATGGAATTTCACAGCAAGGGCTGAGAGAAACTCATTGACATAATAATCCAGCTATGCCACTCAAAGGCGTTGTTTTAGCATGTTACGTGTTCAATTCAGCCCTAGTTCATCTCAAATGAGCGTATTGGTAATCTTGGTGTAACATTAAGATGACGGATTCCTCAGATTCAGGCATCGAGTTCATAGAAAGGTTTTAGAATATGTACACACAGGCATCATATACTGTATCTTCATTTGAGATATCCAAGGGGGCCAACCCATGCTACAGACCCACTGCTTGTGTACATAGACAGCTATAAAGTGGCACCCAAGTGCACATAAACAAAGGACGCCCTTGAGCAAGATACTTAACCCTAATTACTCCGGGGTCGCTGCTATAATGGCAGACCCTGGCCATGACCTCACTCTCCAAGTGTTTCTCATGGAGAGTTGGCATATGGAAAAAATACATTTCCAATTCACACATGCTTATTAGTACACACTTGCACGTGTGTGAAGTAGTACAAATAAGCACCCACCAAATTAAACTTTTTGTTGCATTAACTAGCCAATCAAATATTGACAACAGGGGTCCTGTGACTGTTAAAAGCTCACAGGGCTGAGGAATCATTGGCAGCATGAGAAGACACTCTGTGGCCTATAGCTACATCTGGATCCTTCCCTCCGATTGTCTATTGGCCAATTATGAGTTATATCATCTCCACCATCACTGATTGACCCCTTCATCATCCAGGGTCGGATTACCCATCAGGCACATGCCCAGGAGCCCCCCACTGATGTTATGTAAAGAACCTGGCATAAACTATGGAAAAATATGTAGAATGTCATGAAATTTGCTTTAGAATGTAATTATTGTTTTAGCCATAAGGAAAAATGTAGAATTATATCCAGCGGATCTTTCATTACAACAAAAATAGACCTGGCTGATGAGTCACTCCCTGGTTATACATGGCCTTTGTGTGCCGCAAAATGGATGTCATGGTTTAAAATATTACTCACTGTCAGTACGAAACACACATTACATTCTGTGACATGAGCACATTCCTTTGACATTAGGTGGTCATGTCTCGTTGTTGGCTTAGAGGAACGGTACAGTCCATACTAGTTTCTTTCCCCTAGCTCCTAACATTACGTTAATGTACACTTAACTGAAAAGATCTTGATACAGTATGTGCAAGCCAGATGGCACTATATCCTCCGTGTTACTTAGAGTAATGTAGTGCCATCGTCATACTCCTTAAACCCCATATTCTCAGGGTTGAGTCATGGAAAAATGCTTTGGGATTTCTCATTCAATAATCAGAGGCAAATATGTAGCCTACTTATACAAGCAACCTTTTATCTAATCCTCCTATTGCATCATGTGTGATCCTTTACACCGAGACGCTAATTCTGTTGATTTTACCAGCTCACAAACTGACAAAACAGGATAAATGAGCCGTGACAGCTTGTGACGGTTTCTTTCATTTTTATTTCAAGTTTGAGGACTTGCTTGCAAAATACTCAGTGCGGATAGCAAACAAGTGTCTTTAGGATGAACTGAGATGATGCTGAAAAGGTTGAGTGCCCCCTCCAAACAAAGACATTAAGTCATACAATTAATCCCCCCCCCCCCCCCCCCCATCAGACATCATTGCACACATGATAGAACAGCAGAGGGTCACTTTCTTTATTATCACGACTCAGAATGCTCCTCTGCCCAGTTTAAAAATCCATAACAGAGACACCTGGGGCAACCAGTGGTGCAGTCTCACCTAATCTGGATCCCAGCTTTGAGTTCTTTCATAAATAAAATTTAAAAAAAAATTAAAAAATCTTTATTTTATGCCAATTCACAAACCACACCAACAAATTACTTTTCCCTAAAAAAACAAACAGATTAGTGTACAAACATCTACTTTAAAAAATAAAATAACGCTATACACCATTATGTATCCTTGAAATAATTAAAAGTTCTGATTTAAACCCCCCTGGCTCAATCAGGAATCATCTGTTAAAGCCCCAAATCAGTAGTTGAAACCAAGCGCTTTCCACCGTTTCGTTGAAAAGATGAGATATGGGGTTGGAGAAATGCATCCATATCGCTGTCTATGACTTTGACAGTGGTTACAAGTACAAACAATCCATGATATCAAAATTATAGTTCTACCAATGCTTTGAGGCTATAGTGTTAGTTTCCATTTACTTTGTTTACAAACATTGGAGTAAAACAAGTTTATATTTCAGGTTCTGATGGGGTACGACAATTGAACTAAGCTCATGAGGCATTTTATACATTATATTCTTCAATAATTAAATGGGTACATATCATTAATTTATAAGTCACAAAATGGATGTAACAACTACAGATTGAGTTATTCAGAATGCGTCTGACTCCAACAACAAATACAAGCATTGCACCCTATGCAAGTTAGTTACGGTACATTGAATATTGAGCGATGACTTGGCCACAGGTTTGACGCTGGGAATGCATTTGAAAGGGTAGGACTGAAGTTGCAGAATTAGGGAGAGCGCAGTTGTTGAATAGGGGTCATGGACAATCACTCTGCTTTGGTACGCTTCAGTGCCCCTGGAAGTTTATCTTGAAGCCTGAAAAGGGGAAAATCATGTATATACACTGCACCTGGGAAGACAAATCCTTTAGGAGGGTTTAACCAAGAAGAAGCTACTGATGCGGTGTGGTCCTGCATGCCATGTAGAAATTCTATTACCAAAAAACAGAACATGGTGTTCTGTGATTTCACCTCATCTACATATTGATGGTTAGAAAAAGGTGTGCCCTTACCTTGCAAGTGTGACTTCAACTCTGGTGCGAATCAGTTCAATGTATTTATCAATCTGGGTCTGAAAGAGAACAAATTGTTAATCAACACAGGTTCATAACAAACATTAGTAATTGTATGTAAAAACAAACTTTCATTCTTACTTTATTTTTGTCATAAACCGGAGGCGTGCTGAATAAGATGACATCCGCTGTCAATGAGAAACAGTGGACTCTGGTTAGGCACATTTGTATCGCTGGAGGTTTCCAGATCGCATGGGACACCTCTAACATGCCATTTCAATAAAGCTACAGTATTCATTGAATACTATGGACCTGTTAAAAGAACAATATATTACTGTACCTCTCAAGGCTATTTAAACCATGTCTACTGTACATAATTCAGACCTTGTCCCCTCCCATCTTTAGAGTAAATATAAGTCTGATTGCTCCCCGCAATTATGTAGGCAGAAGTACTGATCTGTACAATACAAGAACATAGACCAGGGATGGGCAACTTGGATGGGGTGCCCCAAAAAAATCTGAACTCATGAGGGGCCAGTGTTGTTCGGGGGTCTGAGTACCCACATGTGGATACACCCCCACATTGCGAGTGAAACATTTTAGGAACCCCCCCTCTTGACAGCAGAGAGAAATGTTTGAGTTAACTTTGTGCAATTCTACACATTCTGCCATGGGGTGAAGAGAATGTTGCCATTTTAAAGCAAGTTTCCTGCAAGTCTACGTATTTTGCCATGGGGCGGAGACAAATGATCGCAGTTTTTAAATATGATACCTGAGACTGACGAACAAAATCAAATGGGGGGGGCCCCCCAGACAGTAATTAGACCATGATAACAAGTTTAGATAGCTGACCGCTAGAATAATTTACCAATCTAAAAAATATTTAGCTGACAATGGGCTAATTGAGTGACTAACACCGCAGGTGCACACGCACATTTCCACCTTGTGTATTCTACTATTCTAACTTGCAACAGTAGGTTGAAACCCCGACGGAGTAAATAATAAAAACGGTAAGTGAATTTTTTGTTGATTAATCTGAGGGCAGCCAGTTGCCCATCCCTGACACAGGACGACCTACAGAGCCCCATTAGTTATTAACAAACATGTAATGAGAAGTCTAGGTTCCCAGAGGATCGTAAAAAGAAAAAGAAAATCACCTGCGCATTATTAGAACATCAAGTGTCTACGTGACCGGGTGCAGAACACTTATTTGTGAGCATTAGACAAATGGAAGACTGGCGTGTGTGATTCTTACCCAGTATGAGGATTGTGATACCATTGAAGACAGCTCCCACATATGTCATCAGCCACATAAAACCAGCCAGCTGCAACAGAGGGACCAGAACATTTCAGAAACCTACCACACCTTATGGATAAATGTCATGACAAGAATAAGGACCACATTTTCCTTGGCCACTATCGATCAATTTAATTATGATCCTCTTATTCAAACATTGACTGTGTTTGATATGAGCGTCCCACAATGTTTAGCCTCTATAGTAACTTACTGTTGGAAAAACACACTAGCTGTAATCCACTCCTTCCTTCATCTGATAAACTCTTAATCCCTCATTTGAACATCTGCCAGGCATTTCTTTCTCTGCCACCACATGACAACTTCTCAGGCTTTCTTAGTCAGGCGTAACAATACATAACAATACATCAATCTCTCCAAAGACAACTGACCACAGTTAATAGACCAACAGCTCTTAAGGTGTGCAAAATACTACTTTTTAATTGTACAATTCTAAGCACCGTAAGTCAATTTTCCATCCAGTCAACATAAACCCTAATTTTGTCCCAAGAGCAGTACCCTTCAGCCTAGTAGATGAAACTGGTGAGACTCACAAAACTACTCCCCTTGCTATACATGCCTGACAGAAGACTCTACATCAAGAACTTCTAGAATGAATCATTTAGATCCAATTGAAGACCATAGCATTGGAAATCTCCAAGACGGCAGTAGCTTATAGCCTAATGAACATTACCTTCAGTGAGTCCACCAGGTCCTCCACCAGCAGCAAGTGTTTGATCTGTTTAACGGCTCGGTTCACATAGGTCAGAAACACATCCACATATTTACGGAAAGTCTCAGGCTGAACAGTTAGGTCCTGCTCCATCAGACCCCTGTGGGAGAAAACACATCAGTCATCACCTAACAATCAAATCAGACAATGACTCCAAGGGGTCAAGTTCAATACAAGTAGACTCGGTTCTAATAATACATCCTTGTTTCCCCATTTTCCAACATATCCCAAGTTGAGCAGTCATACTTGAAGGGGTGGCCCTCTCCAGACTTCTGCACTGCCTGAATGACAGACTTGTAGATGCGGAAGGTGATTGTCACACAGAGCAGGGCAAGCAGCAGGTAGGACAACACACTGATGATGCTGAAGATGGCCAGGGACAGAAGGACCAGCAGGGACATGCCAAAGGCCACCGCAGACTTCTTGGGGTCCCGCCAGTACACCAGCTCCATCACTGGATGAGGAATGAACAGGGTGGAACAGGGGAGAGAGTTAATTCTCAAGCCAAACCTGACTGTCAGATGATCACAGATGTCCTTTATAAATCCTAATACTGAAGAAAGGTTTTGATGAGAAACCTGAGAGCATAAAGTTCCCAATTTCCCTCATATGATCTCAGGTATGACCATAACGCCACTGCCAACATGCAGTTCATTCTAGTTGAATGAGTCGTGGCTGTGAGGATTATCCATGTTACAACACACAGATCTCAGACAGAGCCAAATCTAAAAGGCATTTTCTCAGGGTTCAAAATAATGGAATGGAACACATGGTCAACACCTTTTCTCCTTGAGGAACTGGAACAATTGACAGTGCGCCGTTATTTGGTCACGTCATGTTAGTCTAATTCTCCACAGCACCAGGGCATCAGTCCACAATCAACACTGGAAAATAATTTCCCCTCAGTTCTCAGGTGAGCGCAACTGGTGGCAAATGGTTATCATTATCCTGAAAAATTGGTAATCCAGTCTCATCTAGTGAAATTCAGTGGGGACCTACATTTCATTCATAGTTGTCCTAATTCAGGAGTTGTTCACTATCCCAAATGGGCTGTAGCCTGCAGCCAGGGTTTTTGTAGTTTAGAATGGTGCCAAAAACATGCGCTTCGACACAAATGTCCCCTCATCTGTTAACTTGATGCCAGTTCAGGAAGCACTAGGCTACATCAATAGCTAGGATTCCATGTGAATATTCTAAAATTCACATTAACAAAATAAACACATTGTCCCACCATGGGTGTGTTTCCACTAGGGTGGCAAAGGGTCAGAAACTCTGGTAAATGAATCCCTGGAATTTCTGAACTTTTGCTTAAATTCATCAAACAAGTTAGCGTATAACAGTGAAGCTTTTTTGTGGGATACACAAGGCAATTCTAGGTCTTGTGGCCTAATTTTTAGTTAAAATATCCCCAATTCGATGGAATTGCAACCCTCTGCATGCAGTGTATTCTTCCATCACATGTACAGCTGATTCTCAAGATCTTGCACACTAATGAGATGCTATTGAGCCCACACTACTACACTGTCTGAGCCAAGGACTACATGCTTTCTGGTAAGTTGATATTACAATACTGGGTGGGGGGAATATATTTTATATGACTCACATGATTTTTTGTTAACTAGAATAATAGTAGCGTACAGCTAAGTTTGTTTTAATCAATTCTAACGTGTTAACAATTCCTGCTAGTTAGTTTTCGCTCCAATGTGGCTTTTAGCTTGCTTGAGCCTGCTTGCCGAGGACTGTTAATTCACTCGTTTCCATACATTTAATTTGAAAAAAATTCTTACAAAAGGAGTTGTTTAATGTAACTGCTTAACTATTTATCTATTCATGGAATGTCAAATTTAAAAAAAATGCAATCTATGTATAACAATGCAAGGTTCATTTAACTGTAGAATAAGAAAATCTATTCAAAAATATTAGCTTTGAATGCCTGAAATCTATAATCTTGTTGTAGTTAATGTTATTTTGCAACTGACATGCAGGCATGACAGTTAGCATTATTTTTTATTTTTTATAGACACAGGGTAGCTAGCTTAAGTTTGGTACCTAGCTAGCACCAATACAACTAGCCTGAAAACAATGACCAGTAGAAACTGCAGTAATCTTCATTATTCTTAGCAATGATTTAGGAATCCTTGTGAGTAAGTATTAGCTAGGTAGCCACTTGTTGTTGACCTATTGAAATTGAACTCCAGTTCATGAAGCTAACAGTATAGGCAGCCAGCTAGCTTCATCTGGCTAGTGAGGCTCAACCGGACAGGGTTATGCGTTGTGAAGCTTCATCTGGCTAGTGAGGCTCAACCGGACAGGGTTATGCGTTGTGAAGCTAGCCACAATAAGGATTAGGCACAAGTGGAATTTGCCGTTTGCCTTCAAAATAAAAGGATCTCTTTGAAAGTGATACAGGTTACAATCGGTGGACTCATGCCATATTTAGACTAATGTTAAATTAAGGTTGCTCGGCGACACCCACAACACAATTGTTCAGAGTTTACACAAATATTAGCGTTGTAGCTCTTATCGCGGGACTGACTGTGAAATCACCTCCCCAGTAAGCCTATTTTGTGTATTGACATTCAAATTGCACTGTACAGCTTTAACTAAGGACTAGGGATCAATGAAATGGGGTATGTTTTTTCCCCCAACATCCTCTCAGAGTTAGACTCCAAAACATCCAGCCAGTATTGTTTTTCCTTGGGAATAGTGTTCAATACACAGGTTGACAATAAATGTGGCTCAATTCAGTTGTTTCCAAGTCCCGCAATAAGAGCTACGACGCTAATCTTCTCTGGGTGTCATTGATCCACAATCCATAGGTAAGGCTGTACAGTGAAATAAGTATGTCCAATGCAATTCTAAAGTATAATACATCCAGTGTGGTTGCAATAGATTTGTCAAATTAACAACATTGTCTTTTGCTGGTTTTACATAACATTCCAACCTCATTTAGCATGACCTATTCAATTATGGCATAATTCTACTATTTGTATTCATTTGCATCACTGACAATGGAGTACTTTTATTTTGAAGGCTAACTGCAAAGTCCACTATTGTGGCTGATCCTTATTGTGGCTAGCTTCACATAGATGGGTCCGACCACCATTAATCAAATAAAAACTGTCTTATAAATGAGGATTCTTTTTTTATGACACCTAGCTATAGCTACTGAAACCGATGTCGTTTTGCAATGTTTTTGGGGAAGACATCGTTTGCATCCATGAGCTAGCTAGCTTTTTTATGACCAGTACTGTAGGTTCACAAGACAACTTTACCAGCATCATAGCATCAGTATTGATGACTTGTGACATATGACATACGAGTGATAATTGAATAAAAACGCAAAACATGAATGAATGTGTTAAATTATTGTGTGACGTGCAGTCATATTCAGGTCCTGATAGGCCAAATAGTGTTATTTGATACGCAAAGACCCAAACGGCATTCCATAGTATGAGAAATCGTGGTTGAGAATGAAACGACTGAACAAATGAACAAAACAGCACAGCAAGTAAGTGAAAGAAATAGGTTTTGACTATGTTTTACTGATAATGGGGACATACATAAATGACAACAAAATAACTTTTTGGTCAGTGTGGTGTGTGTAACCTTTAACTAGGCCAGTCAGTTAAGAACAAATTCTTATTTACAATGGACAGCCTACCCCGGCCAAACCTGGACGACGCGGGGCCAATTGTGCGCCGCCCTATGGGACTCCCAGTCACGGCCGGATGTGATACATCCTGAATTCTGAAGCATGCGTTGATGGCTTAGCGTTTATTTCCGGACTGCAACACTATGACTTCTACCCCCACAGCACTCTCTCCATTGATTGGTAGGTTACACTATATTTAGTGTAACCTACCTATATTTACACTATCCTTCAAATACTGAGCAACACATTTACCATTTGTCTCCGTACTCCATAAGTGGTGAAACACTAAAATGTGATATCTTTGTTTAAATGTATACGCATGAAACATACATTATGGAACACATGCCCCACACTCAGTCATAGTTAGTGGAAATCAAAAAGCTGGCCTTCTTACTGTAAGGTACATTGTGCACATTTTGCCAAGCTGTTTTTAGCTTCTGAAGCAGCCAAATTGACTTTTACAATAGCTGGCTAGGCTAGTCAAACTAACATGGGAGAGACGATATGGACATGCCTGGTGCCCAGAATGATGACGTTTGTAGCAAGAGTGGCGTGGAGGAGAATGAATTCTGTTCAGTTTAGTCAGTCCTCCTGATGACCCCTTCACAGCTAGTTAGTTATACCTTTGCCTAGAAACTTCAGAGTGAATTTGAAACTTGTCTGCCGAAGTTAGGACTGTACAGAATCATTCATTTTGTACAGGAATAATAGTTTAAACTAGACGTTAAACCCGTAGTTGTTATTTTCACCTAATGTACCACAAAAACCGCTTTAGCCGTCATCCTGGCCTGATATCGGCCTCACCATCTTAGCTACTTCCCTCTCCTTAATGCGGAGCGAAGGACACTGTGCCGCATCTGTTGCAGCGCATACTCTCCCCATTGAGCAGTAGACTATCAGTGACATCCAGATGGTTACTACCAATATTACAAGTTATTTCTCGTATAGGCTGCCATCTTACTAAAAATAAAATCAAGTGGGATGGAACAAATTTGAGATTGTGACCAATACAAGGTATTTCTCCGTAGCCCATCAAAATAAACATCACTTACTTTTACAAGTAACTAGTACCATGCTGCTGCCAGTAGCCAGCATTTCTAGCTGGAAGGGCTGATCAGAACAACTGACTGAACCGAATCCATTCGTCGCCACACTACGCCGCATGACATACGCCATCCATTTGGGCACCAGGCCTGTCCATATAGCCTCTCCCCTGTAACACTGGTTGGCTTTCAATAAAATGGCTGAGCGGTCAAGAGTTACCTCTACATACGATCAAGACAAGTCACATTGCATGCTGCATATTTCAGGTGCACTCGAGCTGATCAGAGGAGAGGCATAGAGGCCTCTATCTTATTTCAGTCATAAACTCAGGTTTTACATTGAGATAAAAGCAGGACATTGGCCACCTTCATGACGAGGAGTATTGGCTCACCACTTACATTTCCTTGATGAAACCACTGAGCTGACAAGGTTGGTTTGATTAATGAAAGCAAAGGGATGGTAACCATGCCTTCCTTGGTCCAATCCTTGTCAGGGTGATTAGAACCATTTTAAAAGCCTTCAAATAGGGCCATGTGCTCGCGGTCGTTGCTACCCGGGATCCTTGGTATGTCCCTAAACTGACAATACCGTAGCTACATAACATTGGTCAGAGATCAACTGGGTGAACAAACGAACTATTGTGGGCTACGGAGCTACTCAAAAATACAAAAGGCTTTCTCTGGTCTTCGGCCTTTGCTAGCTACCAAATTACCAAATGACCCGTTAACATTCACTCACACATAACCCCCCCCCACACGCCATCAATTGTTTGAACATGATTCGCATACGAGTGTGGTTGAGCTGAGCTCGAGCTATTACGGTCAAAATGTTTGCATTCAAAATAAAACAATTCAAAAAATAATAATTTCCTACCGGAATATGTGGATTCTTTTGTCGATGAAGCGTTCAGAGAGGACGAGATCTGGCCAGACTGTGTCATCGGATCTGCCATTTTTGTGATGATTTCTACCCAGACAACGAGACAATCAAAATAAACGTAAAATCGAAGTGCGTAGCTAGCTAATATGTTCTGTTCCAAATTCTTTTCAATTTTTAATAGATGACTGACGCTAAATTGACTCTTCAAGCCCGTTTGACGCCTTGAAAATGATGTTTCGGAGCACAACGATGGACGTGCCTTCACCACGAAGGGGGGGCTTGGCTTTAAAGGTGTGGTCTCAATATGGTGTGGTCTAGTCAGTATCATTACCTTATACCGCATATTTATACAGTGGCTTACTTATGCTACTCTTTTATAAATAATTGTTTAAAAAATCCTGAGTTCATTTTTCCTATATCCATAAAATAACCTTAATAATCACCCAGTCAATCAACCAATCATCTCAAGAACCCCAGGGGCTCTCCCAAGTTTATTCACAGGGTTTACTACCTACCCCTTTGTGTGTGCGTGTGTGTGTGCGCGTGCGTGCGTGCGAGTGCGAGAGGGGATTATTATCACAAATATTTTTACTGAAATAGAAGGAAAATATAAAATATAATTTAAACAATAACCGAAATGGGGACCCATATTTTTTGACAAGGCTTTGTGTCACTGAAAAACTCAGAATGTAGATTCTGTTTTCCCATTCAGGGGCAACAACAATGCCTTATTATTTACAAAAATGTCATGGCACTGGTAGGCTGCCGTTCTCTGAGCATCACAAGGCTGTATAGCTGCCATTTTTATTTCAGCTTTTGCTTCTGATGGTTTGTTGCAGAGGAAGTGCAGACATCTGGATAGGAATCATATAATTAGTGACTAGAAAGCACTAGTCGAGACATACAGTGCTGCGATGGATGCAATTGGTGTTTCCTACTCGAACCCATTGGAGGACTACGAGATGATTCACCGGATCGGTAGTGGTACATACGGAGACGTATTTAAGGTAGGCCTATTTGAAATAAACCATGCTCTGATATTTTGCAGTCCTTTAGTGAAAATGATGTCTCTTTCGAACAGGATTTGTATCCACCCCCCGATTTATAAGATTGTTTTGATATGGCTTTATTGGTATACCTGAGCAGACCCACCTGTTTGATTAAATGGTTATTCATATCCCTAGTCGGTTCCATGTTGACGGGTTGCAGTCAAGGTTTAAAAACAGAATGTGATGGTTTTATTAATCAAGAGTGATATACATTGTTTTGTGATGTTTTTTTTTTTTCCTGATATAATGTTTGCCAGAAAAGTGGTATTTCACCATCCGTTCTGTCATCAATTTGTGCATGGAGGCAGGCTGCATGGTCTCTCTCCATAACTGTATTGAATGTTTGGTTGACATGTGCACAGAGTTTAACATCAGAATGGCTGATGTCAAAACAAGGCTCATTGAAATGCTGAAAAACCCCTTTCTCTTGGTCTACCCGGTCATTTGTTGAAAAAGGTCCAGCACACTAAATTATGAAATGCACTCCACTGTTAAATCTTACAATATGGTTAGCTGAGATGGTGACTAGAAGGGAGCAGTTGGTAACAGGAAACTAACAATGAGTTGAGAAAGGAAGAAGTGTCATCTGTGAGAAACTGACTGTACACATGAAGCCAGTACCCTGACCGATAGCATAATATTTGGAATGGCCAGCAAATATAGTATTTTCACTGCAGCTTCACTGTCACAGCACATGACACCCCAGACATCCTTGTAAAGTATTGGAGAGAGTTCTGTAATGAATGTACTTTTTCTAATTGAAAAAATAAAATGAGTAGATCATTATGAAATTAGGGAACGATTGGTCGCCTAGGTCCTGTTTGGTAAGTGATCTTGATCAGACATTTGCAATAATAGGCGAGGTAAAGGTTCTGCTGCAATAAGATACATGCCTTACATCTCCGGAAATCTTTTACTACAGAAACAAAACAGGAAGTGAGTACCGTTCCGTAACAGATGTCTTTTTTTCAAAGGTAGCAGTTCTTCTATTGGTGACACGAGCCTCATTGTTCCCTGGTGGCCGTTTGCTGCTTTGCTTGGTAACAGAAGCATGGTGTCTGTATGATCTGTAGACCAATGGAAGCTGCATAGGAGAGGACGGCGTATAATAATGTCTGAACGAAGCTAATAGAATGGCATCATGATCTGTAGACCCGTGGAAGCTGCATAGGAGAGGACAGTGTATAATAATGGCTGGAACAGAGCGAATGAAATGGCATCAAACACATAGAAACCATGTGTTTGATACCATTCCACATATTCTGCTCCAGCCATTACCACAAGCCCGTCCTCCCCAATTAAAGTGCCACCAACCTCCTGTGCTGTAGCCATACAGGGAGGGTGTTCTTCATCACCCAAGTTTTCTCAGAAAAAGAAAGTGTGAGCACAAGGCCTACAAATAGGATAATATATCTGGAAATATTTTAACTAGTGATGCGTGAGGCTTCTATTCCTTTTCCCACTGAGATGCTGTGACACTCATGACTTCAAAGGTCATGTCACTACCTATAACGTTCACAGCAAGAAGTGAAACCACAATGTCATATGATCAGAATAAAAATTGTAAAAAAATTGTACGTTGTCTTCTCTATAGGCACGAAACATCAAGACATCCGTGATCTCTGCAATCAAAGTTGTAAAACTAGATCCTGGTAGGATATTTATCCCAAATGTGATTGTGTTTATCTTAAAGGCCCAGTGATTCTCCTGTGTTTAATATATATTTACACACTATGAGTTTGGAATAATAGTGCGAAATTGTGAAAATTATGATTATGCCCTTTTATAGAGTTGTTTGAAAGGACTGCCTGAAATGTCTGCTTGTTTTGATGGGATTGAGTTTTGGCCTGCCTGGTGACATCACCAGGCGATACGTTAGTTAATACACCAACAAGAAAGAGGGCTCCAAACCCATCTGCCAATAACAGCTAGTTTTCAGTTTTCCCTTCCCCACTCAGACCACTCCCAGACAGTCCTAGCTAAATTCTTGCTTAAAAAATTATCTTTGCTAAGAAGCTATTTTTGGTTATTGTTTTTCAATTAAAATAGTCAAAAATCACAGTAAGGTACTTAATTGTTACCCAGATATGATATGATATTGAGATAAAAATATCTGCATTGGACCTTTAATCACATTGTGGTGAAGTCGTGATATTCCAGTCTTTTCTCATCTCTCTCTTCAGGTGATGACATCTTATCTATCCAGCAGGAGATTACCATGATTAAAGAATGCACTCACAAGAACATTGTGGCCTATTTCGGCAGCTACCTCAGGTTTGGTCTGCAATCAAACATTACGTTGAAACTTGATATGAAATGCAATGAGGTATTCCATTTAATAGTGGTGGGAAAAGTACCCAGTTGTCATACCTTAAAGGTACTGTACCTTAATAGAAAATGACTCAATTAAAAGTGAAAGTCACCCAGTAAAATACTACTTGAGTAAAAGTCAAAGTATTTGGTTTTAAATATACTTAAGTATCAAAAGTAAAAGTATAAATCATTTCAAATTCCTTATATTAATCAAACTATGCGGTTTATTTATCGATAGCCAGGGGCACACTCAAACACTCAGACATAATTTACAAACAAAGCATTTGTGTTTAGTGAGTCTGCCAAATCAGAGGCAGTAAGGATGACCAGGGTTGTTCTCTTGATAAGTGTGTGAATTTGACCATTTTCATGTCCTGCTAAGCATTCAAAATGTAACATGTACTTTTGGGTGCCAGGGAAAATGAATGGAGTAAAACATACATTATTATCTTAATGAATGTAGTGAAGTAATTGTTGTAAAACAAAATACCCCAAAAAACTACTTAAGTAGTACTTTAAAGTATTTTTACTTAAGTACTTTACACCACTGTCCTTTAACGGCATGCCTCTTCCTTTGATAGAAATAACAAGCTGTGGATTTGCATGGAGTACTGCGGAGGAGGTTCCCTGCAGGACATTTATCATGGTAGTTAATACATGGCTCTGGTGTATATGAATGGCATCATTCAGTGTTCAAGTAAATATATATAATGTATATATTTACTCCCCAAAATATGGGGGATTGGAAATGATGCAGACAATTACATTGATGGAATCCACAATCAATCTGCAATATTAAAGCTGATCTATCCCTTAAAAAAATGATCAAATAAATGATATCAGTTACTACTGTGTACATCATTCATTTTTTTTTTATGATGGCCCTGACATACTTCATTTTTATGTTTCCATAGTTACTGGCCCCCTGAATGAGAGGCAGATTGCATATGTGTGCAGGGAAACACTACAGGTAAGCATGAAATTATATGCAGCTTTATTCATTGGCTGAGGCGTTCAACCATTTTCTACTGTGAAACTTTCTATTTGGATGTAACATTATTCACATTATAAATTCATAAACATCATGCTTGACTGTTGCTCTGGGGTACAGTGCCACACTCTAAAAAATAAAGGTGCAAGTTGGAACCAAATAAGGTTCTTGAGTGCAATACCATAGGGCATATGGGTATTCAACTTTGACCCTACGAGGTCCGGAGCCTGCTGGTTTTCTGTTTTTACTTGATAATGAATTGCACCCACCTGGTGTCCCAGGACTAAATCAGTCCCTGATTAGAGGGGAACAGTGAAAAAAAAGCATTGGAACTGTCTTTGAGGTTCAGAGTTGAGTTTGAGGGCCATAGGGTAACCATTTTAGGGTCTCTGAAGAACCATTCAAAAATCCAAACCAGAAATGTGTTTGGCCTTCCAGGACTGGAATTGAATAGCCCTGCTGTAGTGTTTTAAGCCTTATTTGCATATTTCTCAGTGCCTTTTGAATGAATTTGAGTTACCAGTACCACCCATGACTGTGTTTGCTACTTAGAGAGACATGGTTGTTGCATTCATTCATTTACAGTCATGTGGCCTTCACAAAGTGACAAAACAATACATATTTCATAAGGACTTATTTTAAGGGCCTCTTAAATTACATTAAGCTGGCTTGCAAAGTGATGTGTAATTCCGATTGGAATCCAGCCTGAGTGGGGATATCCAACATTTGGAACTTTTATTCACATGCAACCTGCATTCAGAATGACTACCAGGGTTGAGAAGATTAAGGTATGAGATGACCTTAAACATCTTAACTGGAACACTAACTGATGCAATAAGTCCAAGTAACAGATTGGAATAGTTTAGAAAAATGTATGTTATATATTTGAGTAGCATGAGATTCAATTAATCAATCAATGTGCATGCAAAAACATAGATATTGAAACAAACAATTCTAAAACCCAACCTGCAATAGAGCATGCTGGGAAATAGATTAATTATGGGTGTGGTTTTGGTTAAACTCTGGTTATTAACACCAACACTGAATGTATTTTACACCAGTGAGTGGTACTACCCCCCCCCCCCTTTTAAATCAATGGTTCTTTATCAGGCAAGAATTCTCCTTTTATCCCCATTTAAGAACATTAATTTTTTTCAGTGTGGTGTTATTGGGTTTTCTGTGTTTATAGGGACTGCATCACTTACATGAGACTGGGAAAATGCATAGAGACATAAAGGTAATGTATTGTTGGATATAAAACATGTAAATAGTTTACTCTACCCCTCATCTGAATTGAATCATTTTGGTCTGGCGTGTTGGAACTACTCCTTCATACTTACTGAAATTTAATATTTAAGTGTGTGTGTGAGTAATTGGAGCTGTGGGCGGTCCTCATGAGAGAGCATGAGACGGTGCACTCATTGTGTCACTGTGGGTTTTTCACAGGGAGCAAACGTTCTTCTGACAGAGCGAGGAGATGTCAAACTGGGTCAGTGACTGTCAACCACCCTCACACTGTCACTCACTCTCACACATCCTCTCTGCCTCTCCCATAGACGCACTCAAAAACAGATCTACTAAAATACTTTTTCTCCAACTCTCTCACAACATCTTTTTTTCCCCAGCGGATTTTGGCGTTGCAGCTGAGATCAACGCCTCCGTTGCCAAGAGGAAGTCATTCATAGGCACGCCTTACTGGTGAGTGATCTAAGTTCGTCCATGGTACCAAAACAAGGCCATTGATCATGGTTTAGCATAGTTATCCACGGGCAGCTGTGCTCTTGTAGGATGGCACCCGAGGTGGCAGCAGTGGAGAAGAAAGGTGGCTACAACCAGCTATGTGACATCTGGGCAGTGGGCATCACCGCTATCGAGCTGGCAGAGCTTCAGCCTCCCATGTTTGACCTGCACCCCATGAGGTGAGGGCTCCGTTGCTGGGATGTCACCTCTCATTATTATCAGTATACAGATTAAATCTAGTTTCATCTATCCAGTCATATTAACAGATCAGATTTTGATAATTAACACTGCGTCATGTTTCATCAACAGGTTAAGTACATATGATTTTTTTTGTTCTTTTTTTTCCCAGGGCCTTGATGATGATGTCAAAGAGCAGCTTCCAGCCACCCAAACTAAAGGACAAGGCCAAATGGTTTAAGTTACTTTATAGTTAAAAAGTCATATGAGCTCCAGAACTGAAAGTATATACTGTATGTTACTGTGAGTGTCTAGGAGCCCATGTGGTAATGACCAATAACTATCTGTTTAGGTCTGCAGACTTTCACAGCTTTGTGAAAATATCCCTCACCAAGAACCCTCGCAAGAGGCCCAGTTCGGAGAAACTGTTACAGGTACTACCTCAGAGTTCCATCCTTTTAGAGGAGCGCAACAAAATAGCATCAACGTTAATAAAAAAACTGGTGAATTCATGTCCCTAGTGGAAAAACTGTTCTGTAGTCCTTCGGGTGACAGACACTCTCCACATTATCTACGTTTTCTCTTCAGCACCCCTTTGTGAGTCAACTGCTGACCAGGACTCTGGCCATTGAACTGCTGGACATGGCCAGCAACCCTGTTCTGCAAACCACACACACTATGGATGAGAGTGATCTTGATGTGAGCTTGTCCCCCTATCCTATCCTACTCTTTCCTGAAATGTATGCTTGGGCTCAACAATATATGATGTGGATTACTATACAACTAAGATGAATATGTCACTAATGATCTGTATGTGCTGTGTATGTTGTTGTTGTGTGGGTTTGCAGACATGCAGTGCATTCCCTGATCAGATCCATTCCTTAGCGAAACACCTGCCGGTCCAAAGGACTCAGTCTGAGGAGCAGTGTGAGTAACTACAGATGTAGGATCTTAATTTGATCACCCTGTTCCAGAAACATGGAGTGTATTTGAGGTTCATAAAGGCTTCTGAAGTTTGTAATTTGCACTTAGAAATTTTAGAATTGATTTTCCCTCATGAAAAATGTATCAACCTCTACAAACATGTATATTTAATTATATTCCACATAATAACTAACATCCTGTTGCTGCAGGATTTTTTTCCTGAAGTAGCAAACTCACCTCCTCAAATTAAGATACGGCATCTGTATAGCCTCTCAGATCCTTGCCCTCTAAGCAAAGCTCCTCAAGGACTCTGTTACTGATGAGCCATTGTTATGGCCAATGTAGCATTACATTACAGCATCCAGGGGCAAGCAGCCAAGGTCAGTAGGACACGAGGGGATAGTCACTGGTATCTATTCACAGAAAATGAAAGAGAGTAGTGTGAGAACAAGTGTGTTTTTGTTTACTGGTATCTCATTGTCATAACAAAAATATATGATTATGATGATTATCAACTACAGAGTTTATTTCATAAACTCAGCAAAAATAGAAACGTCCTCTCACTGTCAACTGTTTATTTTCAGCAAACTTAACATTTGTAAATATTTGTATGAACATAACAAGATTCAACAACAGAGACATAAACTGAACAAGTTCCACAGACATGTGACTAACAGAAATGGAATAATGTGTTCCTGAACAAAGGGGGGTCAAAACCAAAAGTAACAGGCAGTATCTGGTGTGGCCACCAGCTGCATTAAGTACTGCAATGCATCTCCTCCTAATGGACTGCACCAGATTTGCCAGTTCTTGCTGGGAGATGTTCCACCAAGGCACCTGCAAGGTCCCAGTCATTTCTGGGGAGGAATGGCCCTAGCCCTCACCCTCTGATCCAACAGGTCCCAGACTTGGTCAATGGGATTGAGATCCGGGCAGGCTATGGCAGAATACTGAATTTCCTGTCTTGCAGTAAATCACGCACAGAACGAGCAGTATGGTTGGTGGCATTGTCATGTCAGGATGAGCCTGCAGGAAGGGTACCACATGAGGGAGGGGGATGTCTTCCCTGTAACGCACAGCGTTGAGATTGCCTGCAATGACAACAAGCTCAGTCCGATGATGCTGTGACACACTGCCCCAGACCATGACGGATCCTCCACCTCAAAATTGATCCCGCTCCAGAGTACAGGCCTCAGTGTAACGCTCATTCCTTTGAAGATAAATGCGAATCTGACCATCAACCCTGGTGAGACAAAACCGCGACTCGTCAGTGAAGAGCACTTTTTTGCCAATCCTGTCTGGTCCAGCAACGGTGGGTTTGTGCCCATAGGCGACGTTGTTGCCGGTGATGTCTGGTGAGGACCTGCCTTACAACAGGCCTACAAGCCCTCAGTCCAGCCTCTCAGCCTATTGCGAACAGTCTGAGCACTGATGGGGGGATTGTGTGTTCCTGGTGTAACTCGGGCAGTTGTTGTTGCCATCCTGTACCTGTCCCACAGGTGTGATGTTCGGGTGTACCGATCTTGTGCAGGTGTTGTTACACATGGTCTGCCACTGCGAGGACGGACAGCTGATCGTCCATCTCCCTGTAGCGCTGTCTTATATGCGTCTCACAGTACAGACATTGCAGTTTATTGCCCTGGCCACATCTGCTGTCCTCATGCTTCCTTGCAGTATGCCTAAGGCACATTCACACAGATGAGCAGGGACCCTGGGCATCTTTCTTTTGGTGTGTTTCATTGTCAGTAGAAAGGCCTCTTTAGTGTCCTAAATTTTCATAACTGTGACTTTACCGTCTGTAAGCTGTTAGTGTCTTAACGACCGTTCCACAGGTGCATGTTCATTAATTGTTTATGGTTCACTGAACAAGCATGGGAAACAGTGTTTGAACCCTTTACAATGAAGATCTGTGAAGTCATTTGGATTTTTCAGAATTCTGTTTGAAAGACAGGGTCCGGAAAAAGGCACGTTTCTTTTTGTTCTTTTTTTTTGCTGAGTTTATTTAAAGGTGTTATTCTGGATCATAATTGTATATGTGTGTTTTCCAGTTGATCTGCTGAAATTTGGGCCTCCCATGAGGAAGGAGACTGAGCTCTCTCCTGACCTGGTGAGGATTATCTGTGTCTAACCTCTATGTTCCACAAACAGCATGTTGAACATAGAAAAACAATAGATTTATTTGTCAAATTGTCAGTGCATGAACATATTTTCCCCAACAGGGATCATATGACGAATGGAGCATTACAGGAGATGAGAAGAACTCACCGTAAGCTATTATTTCTCACTTCCTATGTGACGTCAGCCGTAATAAATCGGTAATGAAAGCAACAATAACTGAATCTACTCTACATTTGAGGTGCAGAAGTCTACTGGAGTGTGTTGAGGAAGCTTTACTTGAAAGGTGAGGCTATAAGACATTCCATATACATCTCATTTATAGCACTTACCTACCTACTGTATTGTGTCTGGAAGGTAAAACAACCTTACCTACCTACTGTATTGTGTCTGGAAGGTAAAACAACCTTACCTACCTACTGTATTGTGTCTGGAAGGTAAAACAACCTTACCTACCTACTGTATTGTGTCTGGAAGGTAAAACAACCTTACCTACCTACTGTATTGCGTCTGGAAGGTAAAACAACCTTACCTACCTACTGTATTGCGTCTGGAAGGTAAAACAACCTTACCTACCTACTGTATTGTGTCTGGAAGGTAAAACAACCTTACCTACCTACTGTATTGTGTCTGGAAGGTAAAACAACCTTACCTACCTACTGTATTGCGTCTGGAAGGTAAAACAACCTTACCTATCTACTGTATTGTGTCTGGAAGGTAAAACAACCTTACCTACCTACTGTATTGTGTCTGGAAGGTAAAACAACCTTACCTACCTACTGTATTGCGTCTGGAAGGTAAAACAACCTTGCCTACCTACTGTATTGTGTCTGGAAGGTAAAACAACCTTACCTACCTACTGTATTGCGTCTGGAAGGTAAAACAACCTTACCTACCTACTGTATTGCGTCTGGAAGGTAAAACAACCTTACCTACCTACTGTATTGCGTCTGGAAGATAAAACAACCTTACCTACCTACTGTATTGTGTCTGGAAGGTAAAACAACCTTACCTACCTACTGTATTGTGTCTGGAAGGTAAAACAACCTTACCTACCTACTGTATTGTTTCTGGAAGGCAATAACACACCGAAGGGAAAAAAAGAACAAAATATAATTTCCATTACAAACAAACAAACATACCAAGTAAAACAATACTGCACATTCACACCACTAGACATTTTTAATTCCCATAACATAGTATATTTGTGTCTGTTTGATATTCCTTGCAGGAGGTTAACCATAAAGAGAGCGCCCTCTGCTGAGGTGAGAGAGAACTACAGACTATCATCAGCCTCTCAGACACTCAACAATGTTTCTTTGGACCAACACCAGTGTCTGTGTTCATCTGTTGCAGCACTCTCCTGAAGATGAGGACATGGATAAAAGTGGTACCGTGAAGCGGAGTGGGCTCCTCAGCCCTGCCTTAAGGCATAGCATCTCCCCATCCACTGACTCGACTCCTCCCACTGTCACACCTCCAGTCGCAGACTCCGCCCTGGCTGAACCCTCTCTCTTCAACTCCACTATCTTCTCAGACCTCTCACTTTCCTCCAACTGCTCGTTTGAAGGTACAGCACCGCACACGACACACCCAGGAACGCTAAAACAATCTATGACATCATCGCGTAACAAGTAGTGAAATCAACTGCTTTTCATGTATACTATCTGCATGACCAATTTAAGAACAGTCTCAAACCCATAATCCTGAGCCGCTATGCCGCACTTATGGGTCTGTGTGTTCCTGCAGAGGGCAGTGAGTCAAAGGGACGTTGGCCTGGAGAGACATCCTACATGGCCCTGGGGCCCCCACTGTCTCCAGAATGGAGCACACTGAGGAGGAGAACTGAGGACTCGGTGAGACACCATCAACAAGTCACTGACAGCACTTTTCAATTCATATTTTGTGCACACATGATGACAGATGATCTATTTGGAATTTGTTTTTTCTTCAGAGAGGTGATTGTCATGGACTTCCACCCACGCCCAAAGTCCATGTAAGTCAAGATGTCTGGATATACAGCCACCAAAAAATAAAATACGTGTTTAGTTTTAATGTCATGTGCAAAAGTACAGTGAAACGCCTTTCTTGCAAACTCAAAACCCCCAAATGCAATAATCAATAACAATTTAATACTAGGAAAAAACACGAGACATAAGAACACAATAAGTAAGTAAGCACATTATATACAGGGTCAGTTCCATATTTACAATGTGGAGGGATGGAGGTAGATATGTATAGGGGTAAGCATACTATATACAGGGTCAGTTCCATATTTACAATGTGGAGGGATGGAGGTTGATATGTATAGGGGTAAGCATACTATATACAGGGTCAGTTCCATATTTACAATGTGCAGGAATACTGGAGGGATGGAGGTAGATATGTATAGGGGTACGGTGACTATATACAGGGTCAGTAGGAGGTAGATATGTATAGGTGTAAGCATAATATATACAGGGTCAGTTCCATATTTACAATGCGCAGGGATACTGGAGTGATGGAGGTATATATGTATAGGGGTACGGTGACTATATACAGGGTCAGTAGGAGGTAGATATGTATAGGGGTAAGCATACTATATACAGGGTCAGTTCCAATACCATTTTTAAAATGTGCAGGGATCCTGGACCTAATATTGTGTACAATACGTTTTTTGTAGTGAGTCATATGTTGATGATGTAAAGAATATTTGCTGGTATGAGGAGCAACTAGACGTTGCACTTGATACATTTATAAAATTGCTTATTCCAGTTACTAATAAACACGTATCCATTAAGACAATAACTAAAAATGGTTAAATCTCCTTTTTTATTTTTTTATTTTTTATTTAACCAGGTAGGCTAGTTGAGAACAAGTTCTCATTTGCAACTGCGATCTGGCCAAGATAAAGCACAGCAATTCGACACATACAACAACAGAGTTACACATGGAATTAACAAAACATCCATTCAATAATACTGTAGAAAAAATTAAACAAAAAGTCTATATACAGTGAGTGCAAATTAGGTAATATGAGGGAGTTAAGGCAATAAATAGGCCATGGTGGCGAAGTAATTACAATATAGCAATAAACACTGGAATAGTAGATGTGCAGAAGATGAATGTGCAAGTAGAGATACTGGGGTGCAAAGGAACAAGATAAATAAATATAGTATGGGGATGAGGTAGGTAGATAGATGGGCTATTTACAGATGGGCTATTTACAGATGGGCTATGTACAGGTGCAGTGATCTGTGAGCTGCTCTGACAGCTGGTGCTTAAAGCTAGTAAGGGAGATATGAGTCTCCAGCTTCAGTGATTTTTGCAGTTCGTTCCAGTCATTGGCAGCAGAGAACTGGAAAGAAAGGCGACCAAAGGAGGAATTGGCTTTGGGGGTGAACAGTGAGATATACCTGCTGGAGTGCGTGCTACGAGTGGGTGCTGCTATGGTGACCAGTGAGCTGAGATGAGGCGGGGCTTTACCTAGCAGAGACTTGTAGATGACCTGTAGCCAGTGGGTTTGGCAACGAGTATGAAGCGAGGGTCAACCAACGAGAGCGTACAGGTCGCAGTGGTGGGTAGTGTATGGGGCTTTGGTGACAAAATGGATGGAACTGTGATAGACTGCATCCAATTTGTTGAGTAAAGTGTTGGAAGCTATTTTATAGATGACATCGCCGAAGTCGAGGATCGGTAGGATGGTCAGTTTTACGAGGGTATGTTTGGCAGCATAAGTGAAGGATGCTTTGTTGCGATATAGGAAGCCGATTCTAGATTTAATTTTGGATTGGAGATGCTTAATGTGAGTCTGGAAGGAGAGTTTACAGTCAGACACCTAGGTATTTGTAGTTGTCCACGTATTCTAAGTCAGAGCCGTCCAGAGTAGTGATGCTGGATGAGCGTGCAGGTGCGGGCAATGATCGGTTGAATAGCATGCATTTAGTTTTACTTGCATTTAAGAGCAGTTGGAGGCCACGGAAGGAGAGTTGTATGGCATTGAAGCTCGTCTGGAGGTTAGTTAACACAGTGTCCAAAGAGGGGCCAGAAGTTTACAAGATGGTGTCGTCTGCGTAGAGGTGGATCAGAGAATCACCAGCAGCAAGAGAAGTTTCATCATTGATGCATACAGAGAAAAGAGTCGGCCTGAGAATTAAACCCTTTGGCACGACCAGAGAGACTGCCAGAGGTCCGGACAACAGGCCCTCCGATTTGACACACTGAACTCTATCAGAGAAGTAGTTGGTAAACCAGGCGAGGCAATCATTTGAGAAACCAAGGCTGCCAATAAGAATGTGGTGATTGACAGAGTCGAAAGCCTTGGCCAGATCAATGAATACGGCTGCACAGTAATGTCTCATCGATTATGATATCGTTTTGGACCTTGAGCATGGCATGGCCATGGACCCATGACCAGCTCTGAAACCAGATTGCATAGCGGAGAAGGTACGGTGGGATTCGAAATGGTCGGTAATATGTTTGTTAACTTGGCTCTCGAAGACCTTAAAGACAGGGTAGGATATATATAGGTTTGTAGCAGTTTGGGTCTAGAGTGTCACCCCCTTTGAAGAGGGGGATGACCTCGGCAGCTTTCCAATCTTTGGGAATCTCAGACGGTACGAAAGAGAGGTTGTATAGGGGTTGCAACAATCGGCAGGTAATTTTATAAAAGAGGGTCTAGATTGTCTAGCCCGGCTTATTTGTAGGGGTCCAGATTTTGCAGCTCTTTCAGAACATCAGCTATCTGGATTTGGGTGAAGGAGATATGGTGCGGGCTTGGGCGGGTTAGGGGTAGCCAGGTGGAAAGCATGGCCAACCGTAGAGAAATGCTTATTGAAATTGTCAATTATAGTCGATTTATCGGTGGAAACAGTGTTTCCTAGCCTCAGAGCAGTGGGCAGCTGGGAGGAGGTGCTCTTATTCTCCATGGACTTTACAGTGGCCCAGAACTTTTTTGAGTTTGTACTACAGGATGCACATTTCTGTTTGAAAAAGCTAGCCTTAGGAAAGCTAACTGCCTGTGTATATTTGTTCCTAACTTCCCTGAAAAGTTGCATATCACGGGGGCTGTTCGATGCTAATGCAGAACACCACAGGATGTTTTTGTGCTCGTCAAGGGCAGACAGGTCTGGAGTGAACCAAGGACTATATCTATTCCTATGTCTACATTTTTTGAATGGAGCATGCTTATTTAAGATGGTGACGAAGGAACTTTTTAAAGAAATAACCAGGCATCCTCTATTGACGGGATGAGGTCAATGTCATTCCAGGATACCCGGGCCAGGTCGAATAGAAAGGCCTGCTCGCTGAAGTGTTTTAGGGAGCGTTGGACAGTAATGAGGGGTGGTCGTTTGATCGCAGACCCATTACGGATGCAGGCAATGAGGCAGTGATCACTGAGATCTTGATTGAAAACAGCAGAGGTGTATTAGGAGGGTGAGTTAGTTAGGATGATATCTATGAGGGTGCCCGTGTTTACGGATTTGGGTTTGTACCTGGTAGGTTCATTGATAATTTGTGTGAGATTGAGGCCATCAAGTTTAGATTGTAGGTTGGCCGGGGTGTTAAGCATGTCTCAGTTTAGGTCACCTAACAGCACAAGCTCTGAAGGTAGATGGGGGGGCAATCAATTCACATATGGTGTCGAGGGCACAGCTGGGGGCTGAGGGTGGTCTATAGCAAGCGGCCACGGTGAGAGACTTGTTTCTGAAAAGGTGAATTTTTTGTAGAAGCTCTAATTGTTTGGGTACAGACTTGGATAGTAATATAGAACTCCGCAGACTATCTTTGCAGTAGATTGCAACACCGCCCCCTTTGGCAGTTCTATCTTGGAGGAAAATGTTATAGTTAGGGATGGAGATTTCAGGGTTTTTGGTGGTTTTCCTAAGCCAGGATTCAGACACGGCTAAGACACCCGGGTTGGCAGAGTGCTAAAGGAGTGAGTAAAACAAACTTAGGGAGGAGGTTACTAATGTTAACATGCATGAAACCAAGGCTTTTACTGTTACACAAGTCAACAAATGAGAGCACCTGGGGAGTGGGAGTGGAGCTAGGCACTGCAGGACCCGGATTAACCTCTACATCACCAGAGGAACAGAGGAGAAGTAGGATAAGGGTATGGCTAAGGGCTATACGAACTGGCCGTCTAGCAAGTTCGGAACAGAGTAAAAGGAGCAGGTTATTGGGCACGATAGCATATATTCAAGGCAGAGTGTGTAGACAAAGGTAAAGTAGGATGTGAGTACATTGGAGGTAAACCTAGGTAAACCTAGGCATTGAGTAATACCCCCTACAAATCAGCCGGGCTAGACAATCTGGACCCTTTCTTTCTAAAATTATCTGCCGAAATTGTTGCCACCCCTATTACTAGCCTGTTCAACCTCTCTTTCGTGTCGTCTGAGATTCCCAAAGATTGGAAAGCAGCTGCGGTCATCCCCCTCTTCAAAGGGGGGGACACTCTTGACCCAAACTGCTACAGACCTATATCTATCCTACCGTGCCTTTCTAAGGTCTTCGAAAGCCAAGTCAACAAACAGATTACCGACCATTTCGAATCTCACCATACCTTCTCTGCTATGCAATCCGGTTTCAGAGCTGGTCATGGGTGCACCTCAGCCACGCTCAAGGTCCTAAACGATATCTTAACCGCCATCGATAAGAAACATTACTGTGCAGCCGTATTCATTGATCTGGCCAAGGCTTTCGACTCTGTCAATCACCATATCCTCATCGGCAGACTCGACAGCCTTGGTTTCTCAAATGATTGCCTTGCCTGGTTCACCAACTACTTCTCTGATAGAGTTCAGTGTGTCAAATCGGAGGGTCTGCTGTCCGGACCTCTGGCAGTCTCTATGGGGGTGCCACAGGGTTCAATTCTTGGACCGACTCTCTTCTCTGTATACATCAATGAGGTCGCTCTTGCTGCTGGTGAGTCCCTGATCCACCTCTACGCAGACGACACCATTCTGTATACTTCCGGCCCTTCTTTGGACACTGTGTTAACAACCCTCCAGGCAAGCTTCAATGCCATACAACTCTCCTTCCGTGGCCTCCAATTGCTCTTAAATACAAGTAAAACTAAATGCATGCTCTTCAACCGATCGCTACCTGCACCTACCCGCCTGTCCAACATCACTACTCTGGACGGCTCTGACTTAGAATACGTGGACAACTACAAATACTTAGGTGTCTGGTTAGACTGTAAACTCTCCTTCCAGACCCATATCAAACATCTCCAATCCAAAGTTAAATCTAGAATTGGCTTCCTATTTCGCAACAAAGCATCCTTCACTCATGCTGCCAAACATACCCTTGTAAAACTGACCATCCTACCAATCCTCGACTTTGGCGATGTCATTTACAAAATAGCCTCCAATACCCTACTCAACAAATTGGATGCAGTCTATCACAGTGCAATCCGTTTTATCACCAAAGCCCCATATACTACCCACCATTGCGACCTGTACGCTCTCGTTGGCTGGCCCTCGCTTCATACTCGTCGCCAAACCCACTGGCTCCATGTCATCTACAAGACCCTGCTAGGTAAAGTCCCCCTTATCTCAGCTCGCTGGTCACCATAGCATCTCCCACCTGTAGCACACGCTCCAGCAGGTATATCTCTCTAGTCACCCCCAAAACCAATTCTTTCTTTGGCCGCCTCTCCTTCCAGTTCTCTGCTGCCAATGACTGGAACGAACTACAAAAATCTCTGAAACTGGAAACACTTATCTCCCTCACTAGCTTTAAGCACCAACTGTCAGAGCAGCTCACAGATTACTGCACCTGTACATAGCCCACCTATAATTTAGCCCAAACAACTACCTCTTTCCCAACTGTATTTAATTTTTATTTATTTATTTATTTTGCTCCTTTGCACCCCATTATTTTTTATTTCTACTTTGCACATTCTTCCATTGCAAAACTACCATTCCAGTATTTTACTTGCTATATTGTATTTACTTTGCCATCATGGCCTTTTTTGCCTTTACCTCCCTTCTCACCTCATTTGCTCACATTGTATATAGACTTGTTTATACTGCATTATTGACTGTATGTTTGTTTTTACTCCATGTGTAACTCTGTGTCGTTTTATCTGTCGAACTGCTTTGCTTTATCTTGGCCAGGTCGCAATTGTAAATGAGAACTTGTTCTCAACTTGCCTACCTGGTTAAATAAAGGTAAAATAAAAATTAAAATAAAAAAAATGATGAGAGATCAAGTCTCTAGAGATGTTTAAACTAGGTGATGTCATCGCATGTGTAGGAGGTGGAACAACACGGTTGGTTAAGACATATTGAGCAGGGATTGATGAGGAATTGAAAAATTGTATGGTTAAGAGGGATGAGGCAAATAAGTCTGGCAGCCCAACTGATTGGCAAACTAACAAATTAAAAAATCACGTGACTAAGCTAAACAAAAATAATCTATACAATGATAAATTATATAAAGAATGATAGTAAAAAGCTTTGGAGCACCTTACATTACATTTTGGGGGAAAAAGCCAACTCGGCTCCATCATTCATTGAATCAAATGGCTAATTTATCACAAGAACCACTGATATTGTCAACTACTTTAATTACCTTTTCATTGGCAAGATAAGAAATAATTAGGGATGACATGCCAGCAAAAAGCCCTCACACTACACGTCCAAGTATATCTGACCAAATTATGAAAGACAAGAATTGTACTTTGAATTAAAGTCAGTGTGGAAGAGGTGAAGAAATTGTCTATCAACATTGACAAGCCACTGGGGTCTGACAATCTGGATGGAAAATTACTGAGGATAATAGTGGACGATATTGTCACTCCTATTTGCCACATCTTCAATTTAAGCCTGATAGAAAGTGTCTGCCATCAGGCCCTGGGGAAGCTAAAGTCATTCTGGTACCCTTGAATAGTAAAACCCCCATTTACTGGCTCAAGTAACTGACCAATCAGCCTGTTACCAACCCTTAGTAAACTTCTGGAAAAATGTGTTTGACCAGATACAATGCTATTTCACAGTAAACAAATTGACAACAGATTTTCAGCACTCATATAAAGGGCACTGAACAAGCACAGCACT